>NW_016817889.1:283415-389159 GCF_001698545.2 Rhinopithecus bieti | reverse complement strand
AAAAAAAAAAAAAAGAAACAAGGTTTACACAAGCTGAGGAATTGAAAGGTCGGTGTCCTTTCTCCCCCATCTCCCCACCTTCTCCAGCCCCTATCACTGTATCCATGCCCATCAAGGTAGGAGGAAAAAAGCCAATGCAAAAAGGAGGGAACCTGAAGCCTCTGCCATCTTCAAGACTCCCTGAGGGGTAAACAGAAAACAGTCCTGGACGTGGGTGCCCTGAGCTTCAGCCCCCCACTTGCCACTGACCTCCTGTGGAGGCATCATCTCCCTGGGTCTCAGTTTCCTCAGAGTTAAAAGTGTTACTGACACATAGCCTCCATCAGGGCATTTGGATTAAACGAAGTAAGAAATGTGTAGGCACACTGAAACATACCAAAGCCTGATGTTGGTGAGGCTTCCAGAATGTAAGAATAAAGTAACAGGCAGTGCTCTGGAGCTGTCACCAGAGAGGGGCGTCTCTTGGTGTCACTGCCGGTGCCACTCCACAGGGCACCTGCTGCCAGCATAGACCTCCAACCCAGGAGGACCTCCTCTCATTCAAGAGAATGAATGAAACACCTGCCTATGCACTACCAGATGTCACACAGTCACTGTATAGAGAATGAAGAGAATGATGCAGGAAAAAGAAGTCAACTCCACGTTTAGTAAGTGTCTGCAGGAATTTTGCAGAATGCATTAAAACATCAACCTTTGATGAAACCCATGGATTAAAAACTTACGTGCTCAGCCATTAAAAGGAAGGAAACTCTGACCCATGCTACGGCATGGGCAAGCCTTGAAGGCATTATGCTAAGTGAGCCAGTCACAGAAAGAAAGATTGTATGATTCCACTTAGATGAGATATCTAGGATAGGCAAAGTCATAGACACCAGAAGTAGAGTAGAGCTGCCAGGGGTTACAGAAGGGAAATGGGGAATTATTATTTGATACCTTCTGAGTTTCAGTTTGGGATGATGAAAAGTTCTGGAGATGGGTAGTAGTGATGGTTGTACAACACTGTGAAAGTACTTAATGCCACTGAATTATAAACTCAAAAATGCTTGAAATGTTAAATTTTATGTTATGTATTTTTACCACAATAAAAAATTGTTCCCTCCAAAAAAAAAGAAGAAAAAAATCCCCAACTTAATGCTCAAAGCAAAATTTGAACAATCACCATAGCAGATACTGAACTAGTTTGGAAATAAGAGCCCTGAAATAAACATTCAATCCCAAGACCAGCAGTTGTGGGCATGGAGCAGTGTGGAGAGCTGAAGGGAGCAGCAGGGCCTGTCAGAAGAGGGACCCACTAGGTCCAAGCAGACGTAGTCTCCTGGCCATGCTGTTTGGGGTTCCCATCAGTTATTAATGAGGAGCCAATGGGCAGTGAGACTAGAAGCCACTGTGTAATTTTTTTTTTTTTTTTTTTTTGAGATGGAATCTCGCTGTGTTGCCCAGGCTAGAGTGCAGTGGCACAATCTCAGCTCACTGCAACCTCTGCCTTCCAGGCTTCAAGCCATTCTCTTGCCTCAGCCCCCCGAGTAGCTGAGATTACAGGTATGCACCACCACACCTGGCTAATTGTTGTATTTTTAGTAGAGACGGGGTTTCACCAGGTTGTCCAGGCTGGTCTCAAACTCCTGACCTCAAGTGATCTGCCCACCTCAACCTCCCAAAGTGCTGGGATTACAGGCATGAGCCACCGTGCCCAGCCACCACTGTGGAATCTTTATGGTCGTGTAGATCTAAGTCTGCATAAGCAATGTCACAAAATGTGTATGGTTCTCATGTTACATTGTGATGTCACTCATGCTAAAATGGATCCTTTTTAATGGATCCATCATATAGCCCTGAGTTTAAGCAAAGAGGAGGACACATCCAGCGGATTGCCTGGGTCAGGTGAACCTCACCGTCTCAGTCCATTTGAGCTGCTGTGACACGGTACCATAGGCTGTGTGGCTTCTAAACAACAGAAATGTATTTCTTGAAGTTCTGGAGTCTGGAAGGCTGAGCTCAGGGTGCCAGCATGGTCAGGTGCTGCTGAGGCCTCTCCTGGGTTACAAGCTGCCCTCTTGAGTGGTGTTGTCACACAGTGAAAGAGGGTGTGAGAGGTCCCCAGGGCTCCTATGAGTCCCATTCATGAGGGCTCCACCCTCATGACCTCATAACCTCTGAACAGCCCCACCTCTGAGTACCATCACATCGGGGTTAGAATGTCAATATATTAATTAGGCGGGACACAAATATTCCGTGCATAACACCTAGCCATTAAAATAGAGATTCTACTCTTCTGAGTGGGCGACATCAGGAAAGCTCCAGTCCCGTACCTCCTAATAGAATTCTGTCCTCAGGAGGCTTAATTTGATTTGGGTGTGTGACCCATGACTGTTCTCAGGGAGAAATGATGTTATTAAGTAGTGTCCACCTCTGCGCTGTTGTCACCTCTGTTCCTGAACAGACAGAGCCTGAGAAGAGAAGGGGGTTGGGATACAGACACAGCTCAGGGGGAAGAGAGCCGGAGTCAGAAGCGAACTGTGAGTGGTTCCCCACGGCCGGGAGGAGGGTTTGCTCTTGTTGTTTGCAGAATCAGTCCCCTGCACAGGCAAGGGGAATGATCACCAACACCTGGGGCCTCTGTGACCTAGAGAAAGCCCGACCACTTGTAGTACCTGCCACCTCATCGGCCAAGACCTGACATACCCCTCAGAGCATGAGTGTCCCATGGCCTGATTAAGGAGAGCAGCATATGTTAAAAGTACTAAGCCACATCTCACTTTGGAGAATGTATTCGTTGGGATAAAATTTGGCTGTCATGACAGAGACTCAAAGCTCCCCAAACGTTATGCCCATCACAGCACACAGAGAAAATTGTAATAGTTGTATAGCTCACAGGGGTAAAAGAATAAGGCTGTGTCTTAGTTCCTTCAGACTGCTAAAACAAAATATCATAAACTGGATAGCTTATAAACAGAAATTTATTTCTCACAGTTCTGGAGACTGGGAAGTCCAAGATCAAGACACTGGCAGAGTGGTGTCTGGTGAAGGCCTGCTTTTAGTTCATGGATGGTGTCTTTTTGCTGTGTCCTCATATGGTGGAAAGGGAAAAATCTCTGGTCTTGCTAGTCCCTTATAAGGGCACTAATCCCATTCATGAAAGTTCTACCCTCATGACCTAATCACCTCCTAAAATCATCACATTGGGAATTAGGTTTCAACATATGAATTTTGGAGAGACACAAACATTCAATTCATGGCAGGCTGCTTACATGCAGAAGCAACTGGCCCTGAGACAAAGGGGATCAGTAGCTTCATACACCTGCAACCCATTGACAACACTCCAGGAAGGCCCAACATTGGTTGGGAAGCTCTGGCTTAATTAATATAGATGTTCATGTTCCTCTCACGTAGAAGTCTGAGTTATTATGCTGACCCTGTCCTATGAAGCCATCAAGGGCCCAGACCCCCTCTACGTTGTTGCTCCTCCATCCCTAGCATGTTGCCCTTATCTGCAAGATCCCAGATGGCACACTGCACATCTACCTTCCATCCAGATAGAGGGTAAAGGAGAAGGGAAGACCAACCCATCCTTTTAAGGGCATGTATCAGTTGTCTATTATTGCAAAACAATTACCCCACAACTTGGTTGTTTAAAACAATAAACATTTATTATCTCAGTTTCTGTGGGTCGGGAATTCAGAGTTTACAGTCAAGATGCCATCCAGCATCACAGTCACCTGAAGGCTGGTTTGGGGGTTAAGGACTTGCTTTCAAAATGGCTCTCTCACATGACTGTTGGCAGGAAGCCTCGGTTCTTTGCCACATGGGTCTTCTCTCCACAGGACTGCTCCTACGTTGTCCTCATGACGTGGCAGCTGATTTTCCCCAGAGTAGATGATACAAGAGACAGAGAGCAAGAAGGAAGCCAACTGCCTCTTCGGTTCAACCTCAGGTGTTCATTGCTTCTACCACATTCTACGCATTAGAAGCAAGTCACAAAGTGCAGGCTATGCTTAAAGGAAGGGAATTAAGCCTCCACCTAAATGAAAGGATTGTCAAATAATTTATGGCCATATATAAAACTACCTAGCACAGGGCACATCCAGGCAGTTGTACACATACCTCTTCTGCTTGCACCCATTGACTAGAACTCAGTCCTACAGCCATACAGAACCCCATGGGAAGCTGAGATACGTTGTCTTCATTGTAGTGGCTGTCCACACAACTAGAAATTGGTGATCTATTACTATGGGAGAGAAATGGGAAATGAATGACATTTCTGCCTCAGAGGAAGCAAAAACACAGATATGCTAGGAGGGAAAAAAAAGAATCCTGTGGAATATAATTTACATTCTAGGAGAAGAAAACATGTTTTTTCATCATTGACATTCTTGAAAATGCTCATGACATATAGTTGAATGAAAAATGCAGGTTGAATAGAGCACGATGCCATTTATGACAATGTGCATATGTATATCTCAATGAGTGTGGAGGCAGAGAGGTGCCTGGAAGGATGTTCACCAACACAGTCACTGTGGTTATCTCCAGGTGATTAGATTATTGGTGATTTCCTCATATATTTCTATGTCACCTTTCTATATCATTTACTGTTTCTCAAAAACAAAACAAAACAAAACAAAAAAAACAGAAAAAGCGGTAAAAATATTTCTTCCTATTCTTTCTAATCAATGCCACCTCCCTGCCAACCCCAAGCCAACCTAGAGGAAGAAGATTGATGAGGAATTCCTGGCATTGTGCAGTGAGTCTGGCTAGTGAACCTGTCAGCTCTGAGTCATGCCAAGCGCAGGGCAGGCAGGTGGGGCAGGGCCAGGGACCTGGTTAGATAGTCAGGCACACCAGTGAACACTGAATCAGGGCATGAAGTCACAGCTGGGACCATGTGAGTGGAGAGGGCTTATGCCAAAAATCATGAAAGCAGAGGTCAGAGGCTGGAGAGTCAGCCCAAACAGTGAGAGTGGCCAAGGTGTGGCATTGGAGGGGATGTTTCAGGGTCCAGGGTCCACATGTTGGCCCTGAATGTCAATGATGAAAAAAACATGTGGACCTTGCACCAGGGCCAAGCATCAGGCTGAGCACAATGTTCCCATTTCCAACAAGACCCCAGGGCTGGGAGAAGAAGAGATTCCAGAAAGCTATGCTCTGTATAAGAGATGGGAGCCAGTGCAGGTTGAAAAGACCCCAGGTGCCTCTCCCACCCCCAGGGCATGGCTAGACAGGAGGAACCAACTGGATTGCAGCCCCAACATAGCCACGAGGGCTGCCAGGGAGCCTGTTGCTGCCCCAGCAAGAGAGTTCGCTGCCAGGGCTGACTGCGCTGCCCCCTGCTCAGGCAAGGATGGTAACTGGATTTAATGTCACCTGCCAGCTCTGATATGTGAGCAGTAGCTCCCTGGACTATGGGGCTGAGAAAGATTCTAAGGCCGAGCTGGAGCTTAGGAGGAACTGCTGAAGTGATTAATTAGTGATGTCTGTCAAGGCACAAAAAGGAGGGTATGTTAGCCCAAGTGCCACCATTCCAGCAGGCACTCTTTTCCCACTAGGGGTTCACCCTCACCTCTTCTTCCCCCACTTGTCTGCCTTCCATTGCAAGGAAAACTTCCATGTAAGAAAAATTACCCACAATCCTATGTTTTCATTCTGGCCATTCACTGCTAGAGTTTTCTGCATGCAGAGAGCCTTTTTATATCATTCTCATCAGAAAGTACATCCTAACTGTAAATGTTTTTCCACAAGGGGTTTCCTATGATTATTTTTTAATGTCCTTTTTAGAAAAGTAACACAAGATCATTGTAGAAAGTACAGAGTACCAACAAGAAAAAAACCTTACAACCTTTCATTCTAAAACCCATAGAGGACCCCAGAGCCTGCCAGGCAGTAGCAGACCAGGAGGGTCCTCATACTAGAGCAACAGTGCTGAGAATGGCCATAAGTATCAGAATTACCTGGGATGCTTTATTTAAAAAAAAAAAATGCAGATTACCTCTTACACACATGTTAGAAAACATCAGTCCTCCCCTACCTACCTCCCCTGTAAAAACAAAAATGGGCAAAGGCTATAATAAACAAGACAATTCACAGAAACATAAATTCAAGTGGTCAGTAAGTGTGAACAATGTTCTTCTCTATTAGGCAGGAAAATGAAAATTAAAACAATGAGATGCCTTCCCTGCTTCCCTAGAAGACTGGCAAGAACTTAAGTGTGATAACATCCAGCACAGGCAGAGAAATGGGCATGAATTGCTACAACCTCTTGGGAAAGTAATCTGGAGTTGTTTATTAAAATTAAAAACACTCTATACATACACTGGACAGAATAACCACACTTCCAGGATCTAGTCTACAGAAGTCAAATCACCAGGACATAAAGATACGTGTACAAGTACACTTAATGAAGCACTCATCCATTTGCACTACCAATATTTGTTCATCAGCTACTAGGGACTGAGGACAGCATTCCTCATTCCAACAAGCCCCAAGGGGCACTGTTTAGACACAAGGGATACAGTGGTCAGCAAAACAAAAACCCCTGCTCCCATGAACTTTATGGTCTAGAGGCAGGTGATAGTGTTTTCAAACTGACATAGCGTGGCAGTGGGTGATGAGTACTATGGAGAAAATAAAGCAGGAGAGAGAGGGCTAGGGGAAGTAGGGAAGAATTGCAATTTAAAATAGAGCCATTGGCTGGGCGTGGTGGCTCACACTTGTAATTCCAGAACTTTGGGAGGCTGAGGCGGGTGGATCACTTGAGGTCAGGAGTTCAAGAACAGCCTGGCAAACATGGTGAAACCCCATCTCTACTAAATATACAAAAATTAGCCAGGCATGGTGGCACACACCTATAATCCCAGCTACTTGGAGGCTGAGGCAGAAGAATGACTTGAACCTGGGAGGTTGCAGTGATCCAAGATTGCGCCACTGCACTCTAACCTGGGTGACAGAGTGAGATTCTGTCTCAAAAAACAAACAAACAAACAAACAAACAAATAAATAAAATAGAGCCATCATTGAAGGGCTTGCTAAGAAGGTGGTGTTCGATCAGAGAACTGAAGATAATGAGGGAATGAGCCAAGCGGATACTGAGGAAAGCATTCCAGGCAGGGGAAACAGCTGATGCAAAGGCCTAATGCAAAGGGTGGCTGGATTTGGTGTGTCAAAGAACCACACAGATGACGACAGCAGTGAAGGTGAGGTCAGGGAGGTGAGGTCAGCAGGTGGTGCCGGGCCTTGAAGGCAAGGACTCAGCTTCGCTCTGGGTGATGCAGATAGGAATATCTATTGTGATAGAGCAATATCTGTTCCTATCCATCTCTGGGATACAGACAGGAAATGGAAGTCAGCAGCCTATGAAGGGCACGATCTTGAGTGAGTGGGGAGTCCCGAGGACTGAGCCCTGGGGTGTGAAAACAGGCAAAGGGGGCCTGGAAGGAGCAGCCAGAGAAGCAGGAGACAAACCAGGGAGACGGAGCTGCAGAGCCAGTGAAGACAGCGTCTCAGCAAGGGAACGGGCTGCGCCGATGCCTGACACATCCAGGCCAGTGAGGCCTAAGGCTCGACCCGTGGAGTCAGCACCATGGACACCCTGAAGAGACCAGCTCAGGGGAGGGACGTGGATGGCTGCTGGTGGGCACTTGAATAAGCCCCTCAGGGAGGAGAGTGGGAAGGACTTCTGAGAGCGGGGACGGCAGCTGACAGGCCCGGGGCAGCAGCTGCGGAGGGGCAGCTGTGTTTCTCCGGAGAACAATGGGGGACCCTGTGTCCTTGAGCTCCAAGGCGGGCGCCTCTCTCCCAGAGCCAGGAGGAAAGCGGATCCCTGCGTTAATTAAGTCTCATCAGCAGCAAGGCAGTGCTTGCCAAGGTCCTGTCTCTGAGGAAGCACTGGGCAGCAGGGACAGGCACTGGCTCCTTGGGAAAGTGCTCAGGCCTGGGAGGAAATGAGCCCTGCCTAAGGTCCCGGCCAGAGGAAGGCCACAGCCCTGGGAGGGCCCAGAGGACCTGGGCAAGGACAGGCTGACCGAGGCCAGTGCTGAGGGAGAAGGCAGACAGAATGAAATGTCTCTGCCTGCCTGTTGTGGATGATGCCCAGTGGGGCAGGGCTGGCTCTAAACCCAGCTCTAAACGCTGGGTTTAGACTGGAAATTCCTTAGATATTTAACTCAGTCTGTTGTTGAATGAGCAGATATTATCCTATCCGTCTCCGGGATAGAGACAGGAATTGGAAGTCAGCAGCCTGAGTGGGGAGTCCTGAGGACTGAGCCCGGGAGTGTGACAACAGGTGAAGGGGACCTGGAAGGAGCAGCCAGAGAAGCAGGAGCCAAACTAGGGAGATGGAGGCGCAGAGCAAGTGAAGACAGCGTCTCATCAGGGGAACGGGCTGCATCAGTTAGGTACCTGGAGAAGGCTTGAGTCATCATCTCTTCCAACCACTTTTTACAAAGGGAGAAACTGAGGCTCAGGGAAGGGAGTGACTTGCCCTGGGTCACACAGCCAGTGAGTGGCAGGGCTAGCATAAGGGCCCTTGGCACCCTGTGACCACCTACGGGCCAGACGGTGCCCAGCAGATGTTGCTGCCACTGGAATCCACGCACTGAGGAAAGCAGCTGAGGCAGAATGGGCCGGGATAGAGTGGGGAGAGCCGAGAGAGGGCTGGCTCTGAGAGGGTTGGACTCTGTGGGGAGGAAAGGGGGTCCTGAGGACAGGCCTGGCTCAGTGGGAAACAGAGACGAAGCTCTGCAGGGAGGCAGGCCTCAAGGTAGGCTCAGGACCTGGGGCTGGGGGTTGCAGACAGGCCCTGGGAGGAACGGACACTGCCACCTTGTGAGCGAGACATTCACTTCGATCGCTCCGAATGGCTTTGGGTTGGAGAAGCGCAGTACTTCTCACTGTGCGCTCCGTCTGGCTCCAGCTCCTTAGCCATTTTGTGCCGAGAGCATTCATCCTAATTCAGACTTCCTTCCCACATCTGACTCTGCTGGGTTCTGCAGGATAACCCCAGGGCTGGGCTGGGCTGGGCTGCGCTGAGGTGGGCAGGACCCTGCAGCCCCTCACCAGACCAGAGAATCGCGAAAAGTTTTTCTAGCCCAGGCCGGCAGCGCTGCATCAATGCAGGTCCTGAGGGCCGTTCTGCCCGGGGCAGGTGACCAGTCACACTCACCACCTTCCAGGAGTGCACGACGGAGCCAGGAAGACAGATGGAGATGCAAGGAACCAGGCCACGGGGGAGACAGGATGTGTCCTGGGAAGCCCAGGCACAGGGAGGTCTGGCCAAGGTCAAGGGAGCTTTAGTTGAGCAGCAGGTTTGAGGTCTGGGGAGAGGAGCTTTATCCAGATTTGAAGGGCGAACCCCCGTTTATTTGTAATTCCTCTAGAGATGCTGTGTTGTTTTGTTTAACAACTCTGGAAGGTCTTTGCTCTTTCAAATAATTCTCTGGCTCAGAAGAAAATCTCTCAGGAGGGGAAATACAGCTGTTCCAGCAAGAACAGGGAGGGTCCTTGGCCTCCGGGGGCAGTAGAGCCAGCGAGGGGAGTTTTAATCTGACCCTGAATGCCAGCATCGGGGCAGGACAAAGCAGTGTGAGGCCCAGGTGGGAGACTGCCAAGCCAGGAGTGACCTCAGAGGTTACAGGCATGGAGTGGAGGATCAGGCCAAGCTGGAGACAAGGCCTTCGGGTTCCTAGAGGGGCCCATGTTGTCCACGTGGACAACATGGAAGCTCGACTCTGGGCGTCTCCTCACTTGCCTGAACTGGGGTTCTGGGCCCCCTAACCCATTAATCCCCAGCATGTCTGCCCACTAGAAAGGGGTCTCCGTGGGAGGTGCTGACAGGGAAGGGCAGGGGCAGTTGTTCAGAACAGCGTGTCCAGTTCCTTGTAGGCTGCCAAAAGGGGCCAAGGCCTCCCGGGCAACTGCTCCCCTCAAACTTGGCTCCTCTCCAGCTCTGTTCTCAAAACCAGGGACGGCAGCCCTGACAGATGGCACCAACACTGAGCTGTCAGCCTTCCCAGCAGGCCCCACAACCCAGCAGGACCAAGTGTCCTATGGGGTTTAGAGAACAAGGCTAGCCCTGGCTTTCCGCCCAGGGCTAACCACTGACCACCACCCCCCAGGTACCTCCCAGATAGCTTCCCCACTCAGGGCTTCAGCCTTTGCCTTAAGTTTAGAGACTGGGCTGACTGAAGGCCTTCTGTCAGTGCCTGGGGCAACCGTGTGGGTAAGAACATGAACATCCTGGGTCCTTCTAAATCCAAACGTTCTAGTGGCTCCAAAAACCAACAGTGCCCAGACTGTGTTCTGGGGACCTTTCTTGGTGTCCCATGAAGAGAAGGATCCGTGAAATAAAGGATAAGCATTCTCCATCAACAGAGATGTGATCTGTCCATACAATGGAGCATTGTTCAGCCATGAAAAGTAATGAAATTCTGACACATGCCAACATGCAGATGGACCTTGAAAATATTATGCATAGCGAAATAAGCCAACAGAGAAGGACAAATATTGTGTGATTCCACTTATATGAAGCACCTAGAATAGGCAAGTTCATAGAGACAGGAAGTAGAATAAAGGTTATCAGGTCTGGGGGGAGGCGGGGAAGGAGAGTTATTGTTTAATGGGGGCAGAGTTTTTGTTGGCTTGAAAACGTTTGGGGTACAGATAATGGTGATGGTTGCACACATTATGAATGTATTTAATGCCACTGAATTGTACAGTTAATGGTCAAAATGCTAAGTATTATTTTATGTATATTTTACCATAATAAAATTTTTTTAAAGGATAAGTGTTCATAAAAGTTTGAGAGGCACTGAGTACAAAAAGTTAAATGAGATTTTCTACTGCAGGACTTTTTAGAGCCTTTAGGAAAAGGATATATTACATTGTGGTCCTCAGTGGACAGGATCATTGAATCAGTTGCTCTTAGACAGCCTAATCTTATTCATCTTAGATGTGCTCCCCAGATTACAATATTGGACTTCCTCGACTGCCTCTCACACCAGGACCTGTCCAGAAAAAGCACTTGAATCTTCATCAAACCTCCTGTCCTGATTTTTATTTAGGAAATAAAGGTCAGTGTAGCCATCTCAAAGCATACCAAAATAAAGAAATAAATAAACTTGTTGTTTTGCTCTATTTTCTTCTCCAAAAATAGAAATTCCTTTCCTGGGATTTAGAAGCATTTTTGAGTTATTTAAAAAAAAAAAAAAGGGTGCGTCTGTGCGTGTGTGTCTGTGTATCATGTGCATGTGTGTGCTTGCCAGAGGGGAATTCTCTAGAAACTTCTGGTTGTGGTGCTGGAAATGAAATCCCAGAGGATGAAAGCATGTTGTCTGTGGGCCAGACGGCTTTGGAGGTGGTTGGGCGCATGGGCTTGGCTCTGCCGGTTTCTTGGGGAGGGGGCAGGCTCTGTCCTGGTCTCACTCCCTGCTGTGTGGCCCATCTGCTGCCTTTGGACAAACCTTGGTGACAGGAGAGCCTGGGGAGAGGCTGGCTGGTCCAGGGCGGTGCATCTTTCCTCCCGGAGGTGAGATCTTGGATACTTGCTTGGCCGAGGGTAGGTGAGCGCCCTCACCAGCTGCTGTATTTGCTCATAGTCTATCCATTAGCCACCATATTGGTGGTGATGGGCATGGAGTGGGGCAGGGGAAGATGTTAGAATGAAGAAAAAATACTAGATTTAAGTGCCAGCTGTGGGACAACCTCGGGTGAGTCACAGCCCAGAAATGTAGCACCAGGGAGTGAAGCCAGAGGGGAAAAAAGTTACAACTGCCGGAAACATGATGAACCCGTCAAAAATACATGAAATTAGCTGCGCAAGTTAGGAAGTAAAAGGCAAGGTCTTGTTTGTTTTTTCACGCATGTAAGCATTTAAAAAAATTCATCAGGAATGGAAAAAATAATTCGTCTCCACACCACTGCCTTGGGTGAGGGATGTTTTGGGGAAATCGAGGAAAGGTGTCTGTGTTCTCTTGAGGGCCGCAAGGTAGAGAGAAGGAAGCAACCTTAGGGGGCCCCTGAGCAAGAGATGAATTCAGTAGACCCCAAAGATCAAAGCCAAGGATGTAACTCCCTCGAAAATCCTCAGAGACATGGGCAGTGCTGGGCTGGCTTCCCACGGAACATGGTGCCCGGGAGTGGAGATGTTTTTATTTACATGTGAAAAAAGATGAGCTCCGGGAGCAGAAAGGTGACCACCTAGGTTGTTGCTGTCAGGTTAAGTAGGGCCTCTCTGTCCGGTGATTGAAAGAACTAGAGTTCCCCAGGCACCCAGGCACTAGGCGGGACACAACAACAGGTAATATCAGGACAAAAAGGAACTGTTTCCTTTGCAACAAACATTAAGGTCAGAAAGAATCTTGTTTCATGGGCAGCCAGAGAGAAGGACACAGGGCCATGGCTGAGGAAGAGGGGCTGTTAATGATATCTGAGGATGGGATTCGGCCACCACCTCCAGATGGCCAAGCTGTGGGCATGCCGAGACCTGCTGGCGACAGGGAGATGTTGTGGACCTGGAGGGCACATGAGACCATCATGATGGGCAGCTAAGGAGCCTGGGCTGTAGTCTGGAGGCGATGGGCCCAGTGAGGAAGTTTGGAAATAAACCTCAATCAGCCATGGCAGAGGCAGGGTTGGAAGGGACAGACCATTGACAGGGAGGCCAGTCAGGAGGCAGCCACATGGCCCGTGAACAACAGTGAAGGTGAACTCCTGACATAACCTCAAACACACCATGCTGGGGTGGCCCAAGGAGGCTGGCCCACTCCAGGGAGGCCTCAGGACCAGGGTGGCAGAAGGAGCTCATCTCTCCAATTGATCAGTAGTAACTGCTTGGAGCATTGTCTGGAGCGGAATTCAGGCAGCGTGGGAGCCCCTCCAGAAAAACAGCCACTATTGGTTAGTGATGTCCGAGGTGGGGCTGTAAGGAGGCAACGTTCACTCATTCATCTCCACATTCAACAACCGTTTGTTCAGAGCCGGTGTGCCAGCATGTGTGCCGCGATGCTGTCCTCCGTTCACTCATTCATCTCCACATTCAACAACCCTTCGTTCAGAGCCTGTGTGCTGGCACGTGTGCCGCGATGCTGTCCTCTTCGCTCAGCTCTCAAAGGCTCGGCCACATAAACAGCAAAAAGTCCATGGCCAGCCTTCTCTCGGCTCTAAGCCCCTCTCCCTTCAAGCCTCTCCAAAGCCATATAAAAGATCACCTGGCCTGGGTCCTGTTTTCTCCAGGTCTTGAACAAATTAGATGCTTGGGAGTTACTTGTGGAAGGAAGAAAACAAAAATGAGTGCATTATCACATTTTCCATGTTTTATTCCTTCATTCAGCAAAGAAACCAATATATACACTTTGCAAGAAGGCCCTTTCGAGGATCAGGGGTTGAATTAGATCCAAACTTTACTCTCCAGGAATTTATAGTACTATCTGAGATTAGACACATACCCACAGTTCTGGAAAACACTGTCATTGTTTGTCCAAGTTCCTCGGGGTGCCTGGCTTCAGGAAGGCAGGCATAATTTGTCTGGGGTCTGGGTCACCAGAAGGGAGACACATGGGACAGCAAAACCCGGGGGCAAAGGGTGAAGCCAGCCCCTCCCCACAAAGCAGGGACCCTGTGCCCCGCTGTCTTCCTGGAACCAGGAAACAGAAAGCAGCTGTGAAGGTGGCGGGGCAGCAAGAGGGCAGGAAGAGAGCGACGACGGTACAGATCCACTCGAAGGGTGTCCTTGACGATGTCTGAGTCTTGCTGTTTGTTGCCTGGACGGCTGGCAATGACCACTTCGTGGCTCAGCAAGCAGCATAGGAGGGATGCAGGTGTAACCCCAACTCCAGCCCCCAGCCGGCTTCCCACGGCTGACCACAGCGCGGCCCGTCTTATCCTAATTAGCTGCACCTGTGCCTCTATCCAGGCTCACCGGCCAGCTCTTGAGCAGAGAGTTCTATTTGTACCTGCACACGGCAATGCTACCCAGTTCCCGGCCCCTGGGACCTGCCTACTCATGCCTCCGCTAGCTGTGAGAAAGGGGAATTTGTTGGAGGTGGAGAAATCCAGAAAAAAGGAGAACAGCACAGAGCCTTGAAGGATGTGGCCATGGAGACAGGAAGGAGCATGGTGTGGGGAGATGGACACTTGCTCAAAACCTCATCTCCGGAATTTAACCCTCTCTTCTGGAATAGTCTCAAGCCAGACCCAGGAAGCAGCACAGTCTGTGGGCAGTCTTTGGAGAGTCTTGCAAAGCTTGGCCTGTGAGCTGAGATCTCCAACTCCCAGAGCCATTCTTTCTGGTTTTGTCTTGCAGAGAGCAGAAGGCTGGCACACACGCATGAAGATGGGTGTGCACACGTGGGGCTTCATGCAGACACACCCATGAAGATCTTGTGGGCCCCTGGAGAGGGTCCCCTCATCCCTTTAAGGCCTGTGCCTGGTGACTCAGAGCAGACAAAGCAAGGAGAGTGTGCAGGTGACTCTGTGACCACAAACCAGAGGCTGGACTGCAAAGCGCTTTCACAGGCCCCATGAGGGCAGCTCCTCATCATTTATATTTTGCTGAGAGTCTTCTTGAATGGCTGCCTGCATAAAACTGTTTAGAAGATTGCTGGTGGAATCTGAATCTATCTGAAATAGAATTCCATTTTCTGGAAATGTACATGAGTGTGTGTGTGGGTGTGCATGTGCCCATGAGAGGGAGTGTGCGTGTGTATGCATATGAACACAAGTTGCTGTGCTGGAGAGGAAGCTGGGAAAGGAGAGGAGAGCATGCATTTAGTCATCCACATACATACATATGTGTACACACACATGCATTCACCCACAGCCTGTCTCCCAAATCCATGGCTCGAAGTCACTTTATTTTCGTAGACCAGACTTCACTTAGACCAGCAGCTTCAACCTTGCCTGCACATTAAGATCACTTGAGGAGCTTGTAAAAATCCCAATGACCAGGCCACACCCTAGACCAATACCTCAGAATTTCTAGAGATGAAATTGGGCATCAATACTTCATATCAATATGTAATAATCTCCTTTGGCGATTCCAATTTCCTGCCAGTGCTGAGTGCTCCTCTGCCTAGAAAGCCCTTCTCCTACTCCCCTGCTCGGAAAGCTTCTACTCACCCTTTAAGACCCAAGTCCCATGGCTACTTTCCAGGAAAATCCTTCCTGAGAACCTCCCCAGGAGTTAGTTCTTCCTTTCCTGAAGCTCCCAACAACACCTTAGTCATCTGAATGTAATCATAATTATTTGCTTGTCTACCTGTCTGTCCCACCGTCCATACAGAACCCGGAGCTCCATGATGCCACGCACTACACTAGATCCATCTCTTCATTCCCCCTGCCTGTCTTAGTATCTGACAGGCAGCTGGTCATCAATGACGTTTCAGAATGCAAGGGAAGTATGTAAGGAAATATGTATGCAGGAGGGGGATGGGAGGTGGAGGATGGGCTGTTTCTGGGTGGTAAGGCCATGAGTCTGCTCCCTTGGCAGCAGAATGGAGTACACTCCCTTTAGTAATAGAAAGCGTCCTCTATGTCAACAGTTAGATGCTGGTCGGTCCCCATGTCCTGCTTCCTTAGGAAGTACCGTCAGGGTTACTCAGAGGCTCCGAGGGAAAACAGAGCGGTGCTGTTATCTGTGCCAGGTCACAGGGTGACTGAACCTTCCTAACGGACCCTCCTGGCCCCATTCCATGCCCACTCTGTCCCGTCTGCATCCAGAGCACCTTTGCTCTGAGGGTGCTCAGGGCCACCTGGGTCCCCTGTTTCTGTGCCAGTCCAGGGATCCTGGACAGCACAGACACTACGGTCCTCGGTAAAGGGCCAGCCTGAGAAACACTAGGGGGGCTCCCTGCAGCCAGCCCCAGCCCAGCCCAGGAGTCAGGCAGCAGAGACGAGAAAGTGACACTGGTGAAACCAAGGGACAAACTGTGTCCTGCATGGCTGCAGCCTCTGGTCCCCTCCTATCCCCCTTTCCTTGGCCAGCCCTGTCCCTTCTGCCTTGACAGTGCTCTCCTATTTTTTATCTTATCACCCCTTCCCCCAGTCCCAGTGGGCCTTTATTGTCCCTACCTTAGGCCCACTGAGGTGAAGCGAAGTGATAAGGCCACACAGAGACTTTGGGCTGGGACTGGTGATGGGGCTGGAAAAGTTTTGAGAGCACAGGATTTGAAGTGAAGCCATCCTGATTCAACAACTGGCTCTGTCACCAACTGGCCCTGTCTCCTTGGGGCCTCAGTTTCCTCACCTGTGAAATGGGGTTAATAATAGGGGCCCCCATCTCATAAATACATGGTGCAGAATGAGTGCAGTGTGGACAGAGAGGGCTCCTCATGTGTTCCTGACCAGGCCTCCTGGTCACTAGTCCAGGCTGAGACTACTATGAGAACCACCCTTTACCCCCTTCCACACACAGACACACACACTCTCACTCACACAGCACTTGCTCCTGAAGGGCTCTCAACCTGTCACTAGAGACCGACCCCCTCCCTCACACTCCCCAGCCGATGACCAGCCAAAGTCCTGGTCACCCACAGAGTCCACTCAACACAAGTGTTTTCTTGACATCTTGGGGCTTTTACTTCAATTTGAAGCAGATGGTTGAGCACAGACGTGAACAGCTTTGGCCATTTGAGCACAAGGAAGGGGCAGGCCTTGGCTTTGAACATGCCCCCCGGCTCCCGTCCTCCACATACTGGCCCAGTCCCCTGGTCCCTTCCTCCTCTGCCCCTGCACACCCTGTAACAGACCACCGTCCTCCAAGTGGGGCTCCATCTTGCCCAGTAGGACGGCTCCAGCCAACCCAGCCTCTACTCCTTCCTCAGGCCACGGGCAGGGTAAACAAGAGAAAAACTCTTTCTGTCCATGGCAGGGACCGCCCATGGTGCTGGCTGCCTGGGATGGGGGCCCATGGGGATGGGTCACGGTGAGGAGAGGCTGGCTGGGGGAGCAAAGACCCGTAGGTAGCGGGTCTGGTGCAAGTCCCTGGTGTAGAGGAGGCAGTAACATTGCTTCTCTCCCTGCTTACTCCCTTCTGGTGATGCTCAGGGCCCAAGGAGCCTGGACCCAGGGGACACTGAGAACTGGGGCTGGCGGCCTGGGCAGCCAATGAAGCGGAAAGAGTGGGCAGGGAACTCAGGCCCCACTCCTGGCCCCGCCCAGGCACCCCAGCCTCCCTCTCACAGCCCCTAAGACTTGTCTTGCACTCAGTCAGTGCAAGGCCTGGTGGAGAGAGAGCGCCAGGTCAGAGGGCCCGGTGCCCCAGGGCTCATCAAATGCCCATCCCTTCCATGAGCTCCTGGCAGAACCGCTGACTCATCTTCGGCTTGAGATGGGGCTCAGGCAACAGGAGGAGTAAAAGTCACAGAGCAACGGTGTGGCTTTTCGCTGTGGGGTTTCATCACCCCACTTCCTTCGGTGTCTCTGTCGAATCTTTGGCAATGAATTTCTGCAGCTGGACAGTGGGCCTTGGGCTCTGAGTGAGTAGGGGACTGAGCTCTCCCCTCCCCACCAGGCAGAGGGCAAAGTGCAAAGCAGCCTCAGAGTGGCTGGGTGAGGGCGGAGGGGAGAGGGAGGCAGACGTGCTCCGATCCGACCCTGACAGGCTGTAGGCCGGGCGTCTGGCGGCATCTTGGAGAAGACCACGAGGCTGGACTCAGCGAGCTCACCTTGTCCTCAGGCCTGACTGGAAGGAGGGCCCACAGTGGTGGCCTTGGTCTCGCCCGCAGCCAGTCACTCCTGAAAGACATGACCAGCCATTAGAAGCTGCCCCTACTCCACCTGGTTCCTGTTTCCGGACACCTGCAGAATGTCCCCTCACTGAGTCCTCCAGGCAGTGGCCTCCATCTTGAAGGGTTCGATAAGTGGAAGAGCCAGGATTAAAACCCAGGCCTGGTTGCCTCCAGAGCCCACACTGCCCCCTCCTCCTTAGTGCTGCATTTCAGAGGCCTTGCGTTTTGGTTGGTTTGGGGAAAGAAGAGGACCACGGTGGGGAGTGGGAGCCAGGGCCGCTGGAAGCTCAGGAACACCTGGGGCTGACACCACAATCCCCAGGGCCACCCCTTTGAGGGATCTCAGAGGCCCGTCCCCACCTGGGGTGGCAGGCTCCTCTGCAGGCTCAGCCCCACTGGAATGGCCGTCTGCAGCTTCCTTGCGCTGTCCTAGGAGTCACAAGGCCCATTCTAATTGTAGCACATTCACCTGCCAGCTGGGTGACCTCAAACAAGTCACTTGACTTCTCTAGGCCTCAGTGTCCTCATCTGTAAAATGGCATGGCTGGAGCAGATCAATGAAAGCTCCTTCTAAGCAGGAGAATGAAGTATGTGTTAGCTAGTACAGAAAACATGGTTCTGTCTATGTGGTGCAGTGGAGTCAGGGGACACAGAGGGAGGGGGACCCAGAGACCTACTGCATTCCTTCCAACAGAGAGCCTGGGACATGTCTGAGAATCAGGGTGCTAAGGAGCACAGTTTGAAAATTGCTGGGTTAGACCACCTGTAATTCCCTGCAGCCCTGATCTGTGCAATCCTCATTCTGGCAGCTGAACTTGGCGCTGAGCAGAGGTTGTAACTGGCTACCAGGAAGCAATGGGATGGGGGAAAGGTCATGGGGGCTGTGGGGTTTTAGCTCTCTGGGGAGGTCAGAGCTGGTGGGGAGGCTCTGTGAGACCTCCAGATCCAACCAGGATGAAAATAACAAAGTCCCTGAACCTGGTACAGCACATCCCTCTTAAAGCAACTCCAAACACCCTTTTGATTCGTGCTCCAACCCTCAACCAACAGCTATTAATAAGTAGTTATTTTTAAAGCAAAACATCTGTCAGGCACCTCCGACCTGCCAGGGAGCACTCTCATTCTCCCCTCTCATGAGTGAGCAATCCCAGGCTCCGGGAAGGAAGTGCTGGAAGTTGCCAGGGCCAGGATTTGAATCCAGATCGGCAGTGTTCATTCTACCACACAGAGGCTGCTCTCACTGAGACAGAGGCTTGGGGAGCCGGGATGGAGCCAAACCACGACGTTGGAGGGCCTGCTAACCACAGGCCCTGGTGAGCCCCGCGGGCCGGGGCGGCCAGCCAAGATGCAAGGCTGGGGCAAGGCTGAAGTGGGGTCCAAGGAGGGTGAGGGAGCCAGGCCAGAGGGAGGGAGTGCTCTCCAGCTAATAGTGGCTCAGGAGGGAGAAAAGGAAAAGTGAGAGGCGGGAGCATCTTGATGTGGTAAATCCCAGGCCACATTCTCCAAGCCCACTGTGCATGGCTGGCCCCAGCAGGAATCTGCTTTGTGTTACCGAGTCTGAGGAGGAGGATTAAGAAGCGGAAAGGAAACCCGTGGGGATGGCACTGGGTCTGTGGTCCACGGGGTGATTTACAGCCCGCGTCATCCCGGCGCTGGCTGCCTGGGCGGGCCCTGCCATGGGCAGAAAAAGTTTTTCTCTTGTTCAGCCTGCCCGTGGCCTGAGGAAGAAGGGGAGGCTGGGTTAGCTGGAGCCGTCCTCCTGGCCATGCTGTAAAGGCGGTCGGGGCAGCCTGGGGCCAGCCCCAAGCCCTCTGTTGGCTCTTAGTCCCTGCTGAAGCCACAGCTACCATCCAAGATTAAAGGAGACAGGGGTTTCTCTGGCCAAGGCCTGATCTTCAGTTCTTGACCCCACCCTTTTCCTGGTGTCTACACTGGACCACCACCACCTCGGCCCAGGAATCTCAGCACATACATCATCCATCCAAGGAAGTCTTATGACAACTGGGATGTAATGGGAAGAACACTGGGAGGCCTCAGGTACCAGGACTTTCTCTGCAATTCAGCAGCTGTGTGACCTTGGGTAACTCACTCTCCCACTCTGTGCTTTCATTCCCTCACTTGTACAGTGAGGGGAGGGGAGGCAGATTGGCATTGCCCAAAAGGTGTTCTATGGAACACGAGCTAGGTGAGGCATTCCATGAATTTGGGAAATACCACATACCTTGACCCCAACTTGGAAAGTCGCTGCACGTATTACGATATCAAAGGCTCCGAAAAGTCCTGTAGCGAAGAAATTTGTGCGGCTTTAATGACCCATTTTCCCAACTGACTTTTTTTTTGAAACAGGGTCTCACTCTGTCACTTAGGCTGAGTGACTTAGGCTGAGTGGCAAGATCACAGCTCAGCGCAGCCTTGACCTTCCAGGCTCAAGCGATCTTCCCACCTCAGCCTCCCAAGGAGCTGGGACTACAGACATGCACCACCATGCCTGGCTAATTTTTGATTTTATTTTTTATAGATTCAAGGCCTCGCTATGTTGCCCAGGCTGGTCTTGAACTCCCAGACACAAGCAATCCCCTCGCCTCAGCCTCCCAAAGTTACAGGCGTGAGCCACTGTAGCCAGCCTTCCTAACTGATTTGATCATGTAATTGCTACTGCACTGTGAGGAGCAGAAACTCACTTCAACTCTCCAGGAAAGGGAAGCTCATTTAAAGTTACAAAAGGGCGTTTCACAGAGACCAGGGGAAGGTCTTAGGAAAGGTAGCAAAGGGCTTGCAAAGGTCAGTAGGGGCAGTCTGTGGCCCTGCCCTCTAGATGCCTGCTAACAGTCACTTGCAGGTATCTGCCTTCCTCCCTGACTACCGACTGGCCTGGTCTCCCGGCATGCCAATCCCCGAGACCCAGTGGAGGGCGCCCATTGGTCTAGCCTAGGTCTGATTTATTCCCCTGGACCAATCAGCTGTGGCCAAGGGATAGGAGACAAAGATGCCAATGATACCTCTTCATAAGAGGCTGTGTGTGGAGTGGGTTGCATGTGGGGGTGCATAACTGCAAATATGGAGGATAGCAAGCATCCCCGCTGTGACCACCACACCACAGAACCCCTTTCATGGAACGCCTGGCAACATCCTGTGTCCCACGTGAGGGGCACAGTGTGAGAGGCTTTCATTCCCCCCAGCTCTGGCCCTTTGTGGGTTTTTGTGTTTCTGCTGCCAGCCAAGGCTCTGGGTCTGGCTTACTCCCTAGTTTACTGTCCTCAGAACCCCTACCACCACGGAAGATGTCCTTTATTTATATATTTATTTATTGATTTTTATTTGTTTTGAGATGGAGTTTCGCTCTTTTACTCAGGTTGGAGTGCAATGGCGCGACCTTGGCTCACTGCAACCTCTGCCACCCAGGTTCAAGCGATTCTCCTGCCTCAGCTTCCTGAGTAGCTGGGATTGCAGGTGTGCACCACCATGTTCGGCTAATTTTTTATATTTTTAGTAGAGACAGGGTTTCTCCACGGCCAGGCTGGTCTTGAACTTCCGACCTCAGGTGATCCGCCCTCCTCGGCCTCCCAGAGTGCTGGGATTATAGGTGTGAGCCACCACGCCCGGCCGAAGATGTCCTTTAAACAACAGGTTCTGCTACTAAAATTAACCTTGAGAATGACTAGATGAGATAGCCTCACAGGTAGTCTGACGTGCCAAGTCAGAGCAAGGTGATTTGGTCAGTGTGGCAAAGTGGGAGCATTTATCACAAGCAGAAGTCATCTTTTTATCTGTTCACTTGTTTATGGCCAGAATGCCAGCTCCATGTGGGCAGGGATGTGGCCTGTTTTGTTTGCTGTTGTAGCTCCAATGCCCAGAACAGTGTCTAACACACAGCAGTATCTCAATAAATACTGGGCCAGGTACAGTGGCTCACACCTGTAATCCCAGCACTTTGGGAGGCCAAAGCACGAGGATCTGTTGAGGTCACGAGTTCGAGACCAGCCTGGCCAACATGGCAAAACCCCATCTCTACTAAAAATGCAAAAGTTAGCTGGGTGCGGTGATGCACGCTTGTAATCCCAGCTACTTGAGAGGCTGAGGTGGGAGGATCTCTTGAACCAAGAAGGCAAAGGTTGCAGTGAGCTGAGATTATGCCACTGCCCTCCAACCTGGGTGTCAGAGGGAGACAACAACAACAAATAAATACTGGTTGACTCAATCATAGCTACTTCAAGTCACAGGCATTTTACTCACTGTTGCTTTGTATATTACAAAATATTTCTCCTATTTCAAATGCAATATGGAGCGTTTTTGTAAATGGGTCTATCTATACTTTCAGGGAAGTTGTGGTAATTGTTATGAACCCTGGAACAATTTAGCATCCTTTATGCTTTTGTTCATTTCCAGTTTAAAAAAAAAAACAAACTTCTAATTGTTTTCCTCTCCTGATCACTTCTGTGCACTGCAGGTAATTTTACCACTTTAGGGTATTTAAAAAAACGATTTTATCTGCCTTTAAGTTATTTTACCTTTTACATTTACTGTCAGTCTATGATACCCACTTTACCTACTTAACCATTTTCCACTATTTCAAATTATACATTTTTTGTATTTAAGCAATTTTGATACAGCCTTCTACATGCAGGAGGGAATAAACTTCCATTGGGGCTGAAATCCTGACTTTTTTTAAACTGGTCTTTCCTAAACAGGGCAGTCAGATTTCAAATGTTATTTTAAAACTAAAAGGTGAAAAAAAGAGCAGATATGGCATGGGAAGAGAATTTTAAAAAACCACAGTATTAGTTGGCCTTTCACTGTTAAGTACACCAGTATGTGGGCTAGAAAGGGGGCTGCATGTTTGCCTCTGAATGCTGCTCTTGATTCTTACTGGGGTTCATCTTGGCCCCAAAGTCAGCTGGGGGGCCCTGAGCAGAATGCTTAACCGCTCCAAGTCTCAGTTTCCTCATCTTTTTTTTTTTTTTTTTTTTTTTTGACAGCTTCTTGCTCTGTTGCCCAGGTTGGAATGCAGTGGTGCAAACAAGGCTCACTGCCACCTCAGCCTCCCAGGCTCAGGTGATTCTCCCCAATCAGCCTCCTGTATACCTGGGACCACAGGCTCATGCCACCACACCTGGCTAGTTTTTTTTATCTTTTGTAGAGACGGAGTCTCACTTTGTTGCCCAGGCTGGTCTTGAACTTAAGGGCTCAAGCAATCCTCCAGCCTCAGCCTCCCAAAGTGCTTGGATTACAGATGTGAGCCACCACGCCTGGTCAATTTCCTCATCTTTATTTATTTATTTATTTATTTATTTATTTATTTATTTTTGAGTCAGAATCTCACTCTGTCACCCAGGCTAGAGTACAGTGGTGTGATCTTGGCTCACGGTAACCTTCGCCTCTTGGGTTCAAATGATTCTCGAGTCTCAGCCTCCCGAGTAGCTGGGATTACAAGCGTATATAATCACACCCAGTTAATTTTTGTATTTCGGTAGAGACGGGGTTTCACCATGTTGGCCAGGCTGGTCTTGAACTCCTGACCTCAAGTGATCCACCCACCTCAGCCTCCCAAAGTGCTCTGCCTCAAAAAAGAGAAAAAGAAAATACAGAAGAGTGAACAGAAAGAAAATTGTTTCAATCACCTTAATCTCTCCACTGACAGCAAACCACTGATAACATTTGGGTGACTACTGTCCCATATGCTATTCCCATGCATATGCGTACTCACATACAGTATTTTATGAAAAGTGGAATTACGCTGTACAAGCTGCATCATAAGCTGCATTGGTGTTTTCTTTAACACTCAAGCCTGGACATCCTTGCATTTGACAGATCTGCTTTCACATCTTCTCCAAGGGCCACGCTTTGCAGAGGTTATTCTGGGCACAGGCACAAGGCCTGGGCTTCTGGCCTCCAAGCTCCCATGGACCTGGAAGCAGGTATGGACCAGTCAGCCCCCAGCACCTCCTGCCTGCCTGGCCTGGGCACCATGGATGACAGGCAGGAAATTTATGAGCAGTTGGAGTTGGCTGCTATTTGTGGGGGGCAGGAACAGGGCATGAATCGAGGATAGTGCTGTGTCCGGGCTGGGAGGGCCCTTCAAGGTCCCAAGTGTCTAAGAGTTTCAGTTATGGCCAGAGCCTTTTGTGAGCCAGGACAGTTGGCCTGGAGGCCAAAAATGGGGAGAAAAAGTCATTTATTCAGCAAAGATGTATTAGTTCCTAATAAGGGCCAGTCCTGTCCCATGCACTAGGGCAGCTTACAGTCTAACTCTAAGGGAAAGCTGAAGACCACCGTTGCTGGCTGCTGCTGCAGATTCCACCCAGTCCTTTCTGTATTTCTCAAGGCTGCTCACCAGAGAGGAGGGGACTGGCACAGCCTCAGCTATGCTGTGCAGACAGCTGCCCCACAGGCCCCAGGTCAGGAGCAAGGTAGGGCCAGCGGTCAAAGCCCTCCTTCACTGAGGCCAATGGATGCGTTCAAACCTCAGAGTCAGTCAAGGCCGTGTAGAAGAACTTTCCTATCAGTAAGAAACAATCATTGCATCAGGCAATGTTGAGGACGAGAGCAGGTAACCTGGGGAGCCCTTCCTGTGGTAAGATGCTAGAGGTGTTGTTGGGTCCCAGGTATCCTAGGCTAGCATTTATTGAGCACCTACCATGTACTCCACAGTGTTGCAGGGCCTTACTTGGAGTTACTTCCACCCACTAGAATGTAGGTTCCACAAGTTCAGGGCTGGGGCTGGGTGTTGTCAGTTGAGTCCTTGCTGCCTCCCTAGTCCAGGACAATGAGGGCCTGCTCATGTCCACCCTCTTACCCCCACCAGCCCCACACCCAACGCAAGGTGGGGACGATGGGTTCCTCCTCTGAACTCCTGAAGCTCTTTATCCCAACTCCTCCTACATCCCCCTACACCACGAATGGTTGTTGGTGTGATTGCCACAGTTCCTTCCCCTACCCCACACACCTCCACCACCAGCACCCCATCCTCCCAGAGCCTGGGAACAGAAGCAAATGCATCAGTGCTCAGAGTCACCATTTACAGAGGGCAGCCCCTTACCAAGCACATGCTGCACTTGTTTGCATGTGCTGTCTTTCGCAATTCCTGGGAGGTGCCTACCGCTGTGCCCATGTTGCAGATGAGGAAAGGGAGGCCTGAGTGGTGACCTCCTTTGCCCTAGGCCACACTGCTAGGATGCAGCAGAGCAAGGTAGACCCTTAACCCCTACAGACCTCAGTTTCCTCACAGGCAAACAGGAACAGCAGGTCCCCAAGCCATCCGCCCAACTGTCACCTACTTGGTTCTAAGAAAATCTTGGCCTTCGACTCCTGGAGCCTAAGGGAAGGTGGCTGGCAGTGGGAGGCCCAGCACCCCCAGGGCCAGGGCTGGAGCTCATAGGAGCCCACTGGGCCTACAGGGGCAGCCATACCATGCCGACGCCTTCTCAGGCTGCAGACCACTCTCTCTGGCTGCCGAGCTGTCTCCCTCTCTGTGCTCTGCCTATATGTCTCTGCCAACTCTTCCTTGGCCTCTTCTTTGTTTTTCTCTCCACGTCCACCAGTCTATCTGTCTTTCTTGGCCCCCACCCCAGCTCACCCCCAGCATGGGGCACTGTGAGGGTCGAGCTGGCCCAGGCGAAGCTGCAGGCAGCTGCTGCGGCTTCCCACCTGCTTCCGTCCTGCGACACTGTCCGGTCATTTTACTTGGCTTCACTGCTCTTCCAGATGCCAGCAGCTCAAAAGGCCCATGGCCGCACTGCACAGCCAGAAGAGGCACCCAGGCTGGAGGGGGCACCCAGGCTGGAGGAGGCACTCAAGCAGGAGGGGGCAGCCCACTCAGGCTGGAGGAGGCACCCAAGGTGGAGGAAAGCAGACCAATAGGCAGACTGGTGGTCCAGTCATGCGAGAAAGGCTCTGCTCTTCACCTGCCCTGTGGGCCTGGCTCACAATCCTTACACAGACAGCCCCACATGACATGTAAGTTCACATGCCCCAACCACGGTGGAGGGTCCCCATCAGGCCTGCCTCCTTCTAGACTGGGAACTACTCCCATCACCCTGCTGCTTCTCGAAGCGCCTCCCCTCCCCAGTCCTTACTGCAAAGTCACAGCAGGGATTGATGGGCACCAACCAGACAAGCCAAATCACACCAAAGTGCTGGCCAGCAAACCTTTGCAGAGATCACAGTGCTTCTCCAGGAGACTCCCAGAAGGGAGCACGGCTGTGGATACTTCAGGATCACTGGGGTACCCGTGGTTTGGAGAGGCCATGAGCCATTTGGGAAGCCCAAATTCCATACAGATGCAGTTTTAAGATGAGGAACACCTCCCTCCGCCTCTTCCATTGTCCCTAAGCCCCTCCCGTAGCTAGATGCTGGTGCCACCGAGGGATCCAGGTGGGGGGTGGGGACATCTCTGATTAGAGGTCTTTACTCACTGCCACACACACACACATGTGCACACTCACTGGCAAACAATCCAGCACAGTGGTTCAATGTGCCAGCTATGGCACCAGACGACCTCTGTTTGAATCCTGACTTCCCCATTCTACCAGCTGTATGGCCTTGAGCAAGATGCTTAACCTCTCTGTGCCTCAGTTTCATTACCTATAAAATGGTAATAATAGTATCTACTGCATGAGCTTGTCAGGAAGATAAAGAATACAATGGCTGCAAAGGCAAGCACTGGGTGCTTAGTATCTACATGTCGGAGCACAGAGACTCCATGGGGTGGGGTAGGAAGGGTCCTCAGTCGCCCCATTTACCCATCAGTAACTCAAGGCAGGAACCTTGTCTCCACTTCAGATCACCAGGGCCTCCCTCTGTGTGGGCACAGAGGAGCTTCCCCTCGATATTTGTGGAAAACAACTGAAAACACCGCCTTGCCTCACGCTTCCATTGCTCCATTCACCCAGCAAATGTTTACCAAGCGTTTAGACCACGCCAGGCTCCACTGGAGGCTCTGGGGACCCCACAGTGAACAAAACAGACGAGAAGCCCAGCCCTCCTAGCTCCACCATCCTAGGAGAACAGGCTCCTGCACAGAAGCCAACTTCCCTGGAGAAAGGAAGCCACATGTTTTCTTTGCCAAAACAGCTTGGATGGGCCCTTTCCCAATAACTGATGCACTTCCCTGCATTCTCAGCCCGATGTTACTAGATGTACTTTAGCTTCCTCTTGACAACTCAAGATCAAGTCCATGAACATCAGTGCACACACAATTCCAAGGTCCCTGAGGCTTGCGGGGTCTCTGCCCTGACACTAAGGGGGCCCCCAGCCTCTCGGTCCTTCTGAGCCTCTAGCCTTGTTCTTTATCACGTGTCTGTTTCTTCTTACTCGATGAGGCCGCTGGCTGATTCTGGGTGCTATCTCTGTACCTGCTACAGGACCTGACCCCCCGACCCCTGCCCTCATAGGCTGTTTTTGTTCTGACGTTCAGATCTGAGGGACCTGAGAGTCAAGCTCATAAGAACTGTATGCAGACTAAGTGTAGTGGGCTCCAAAGACCGTCCCGAGGTGCCCTCCTCTGAATTTTTATGCATAGCCTTTCTGTAGTTTAGCTCTGAGTTCCGAAGGGTGGGGCCTCTGTTTTATTCTCCAAAATGCCCCCAGCACTAGAACAGTACCTGACACAGAGTAAACACTCCTGGCGACTTATTTTTAAGTAGATGTGCAGAGCAGGGCCCTTCATGTTTCACAATCTTTTAATACTCATGTACCTAAAAAGACTGAACAAGTGAAGAACCCCTGTGTGTGCGTGTGGAGGGGGTGGGTGGGCTGTGGTGGCAGGGACTCGTGTGTACGTGGTGGTGGCAGGAACAGGGCTGGCAGGAAAGCGAGGCAGGAGGCACAGCTGCTGAGAGGGGGACTGACAGTTCCCAGCAATGCCCAGTCGCAGCTCTCAGATTCCAGGTGGGCTCCGCACGGCTCATTCCCAGAGCTGCCCACCACATGCCCAGCTGCCTGGCTCTGCCCTGCCCTGCCTGCCACTGAGGGGCCATCTTTAATGGCTCCTGGGCCCTGTGCAGGGAGAACAGTTCTGAAATCCTTGAAGACAACCAGCCGCCTTCCAGGGGGTACCCCCTTCCCATGTGCATGGGAAATCGGCCCACCATGTGGGAGGCCCTCCACTGGACCCCAACAGACGGGGCCTATGGACACGCCAGCACACCTGTGTGTGTGCATGCATTCACATTCTCTAAGTCACTGGGTGAGGAGAGGACACTTAGGTCCCTCTGCCCACCTTCTTGACGGGCCAGCAGTGGCCTCCAGTGACCCTCTCTGAGTGCTGTGCCTCCAGTTGACAAAATGCTTTCACAGCCCTCATTTCCCCAAACACTCCTCACCTGGTTTTATCCATATTTTATGAGGAAAGTGAAGCTTGTTGAAGGTAAGTGCCTGAGGTTACAGATCTCCTGAGTGGTTGGGCTGAGACTCAGACCCGTGCCTCCAAGCCTCAGGCCCCACGCTGCCAGGCAACCCATGAAGCTCACACCCTCACCATTGAGAAAGCAGAGGACAGAGGCCAGCGGTGGCCTAGATTCAGCCTGTCAGGCCCCACCCAGCCCTGCCCAGCTGCTTGAGCCTGGGCGACTTCGCCTCATCTCACTCCCATGTTTAATAATGTGGACCCCAGGAGCTTGTTCTAGGATTCAAGAAAATCATGGGTGTGAGAGGGCTTTGCAAACTGGAAAGTGCTGTGCACAGGAACGAGGTCACTGGGGGCCTAGTCAGGTCATTTCCGTACTGTGAACCTCAGCACTGTCACCTGAAAATGGGGTTGGTGACACCCACTTTGTGGGACTGTGGTGAGGACTGAGCAAGCTCAAAGAAGTGGGGCTCTGACACTGTGGTTAAGATAACGACAATGGTTAGCTCCCTGGGAAGAAAACCACCTTGTCACAAATCAGGGTCAACCCTCCAGGCATGAGCCACGTGGCTGTTTTCTCTGCTGCCCTCCCAGCTGACAGACCTTGATGTTTTTCTCGGGTTCGAGGGGAGCATCTTCCTTTGGAAGAAGGGAGGGGCTGTCTGGGCAAGGCTGACTGCCCTGGTGAGGAGAAACACTCTTCCTAGCATGGCACCCTGCCCTGACTGTAGATGCAGCTTGAGGATGAAAAGCTTGGTGCTGTGGCAACCACTCTGCAGCCATGAGGCAAAGATCAAAAGAAGCCTGGACTCTTGGATCCCAGGGAGCAGCTGACTTCTGAACTATGAAAAATGACAGCCCCTGTTAATTTAAGCTGCTGCTTGAGGGGTTTTAGTTATTTGAAACACAATGCTTTCCTTACAGATTCAAGGGAACAAGGGAGTGAGCCCAGCTGGAGCACAGGAGAGCCCAGGGGCATCTCCCTAGCTGTGTCCTAAAGCCCTCAGTTAATCCTTCCCTAGAAGGGAATGTCCCTTGCCATCAGCATAGGGACTTTCAGCCCTCGCAGTGTGGACTGTAGTGGAAAGAATGGTGTGTCATTATTTGGGGGCCCTAGTATGCGCCAGAAGATGGGACACAAAGAGAAACGGGCTCACAGTCTAGCCAGAGACACAGGCACTAATCCGACACTGTGTAACATAGGGCCACGGGATGCAATATCACACCACACCCTATGTCACACAGCACACCACCTAAACATATAATATAATGCAATGTAATGGCATGAAATCTAACATACCACATAATAGAGTTTCATATTGTATAACATTTTAAGTCATTACTTTAAAAGTGTATCACATGATGCTCTCCTGAATTAGACCAAAAGCGTCCCTGTGCTATGATGCCCTGAGGAAGAAGCTGGGGTCGGGGTAAGGGAGGGCTTTCAGGAGGAGCTGAGCCTTCCAGAATGAGCAGGAGTTAGCCAGACAGACAGCGGAGAAGGGCATTCCAGGCAGAAGGGATGGCATGAGCACAGAGGCCAAAAATAGCCCCTTTGGGCGAGGAGTTCTGTGCTGCTGGGGTGTAAATTGGGACACAGGGAGTGACCGGCCAGGGTCAGGTCATTTGGGAGGCCCATCAGGTGTCCTGTTGAATCTGGCCTTGTCCCTTGGCCAGTAGGGAGCCCCCTAGGTCTTAGGGGAGCTAAGCAGGGGATGGAGTGAGGCAGTCTGACCAGCTTTCAGCAGAGCAGCCAAGAGGGGTTCTGGGGGGGCTAACAGCCAGGGCAGCTAAGACAGGCCCCGGTGGCTGTGAATTCTGGGCAGAGGTGGCAAGGTGTTAAAGGAGAGAATGGCTCCCGACTTTGCCCTCTAGAAACACTTATCCCGGGAGCACAAGGAAAATTTGTTGTTTCCCATGGAAACTGCTTTCTGGTCTGCTGGGGCAGGTAGAAAGGGCACAGCCTGTTTAAGGATGGGGTGTGGGGAGCCAGGGCCTGCTGACACCCTCTGTTTGAGACCTCACACTGTGCCAGGTGCAGGGCTCAAGGCTGAGCAGTGGGCAGGGCAGCCCTATCCTCCTCTTCCTCTTGTCCTCTGGAAGCCTCAGAGTTCAAAAGCAATTTCTGGTCACTAGGCTGACTCCATGCCGTGCCAGGAGCTGGGGACAGTGGTTCCTCTTCCTTCCTCAGGTCCTCCTTGCCTTTGGCCCCATGAAGACCAACTTCTTGGGCAGGACACACGGGAGGGAGAGCAGATTTTTCAAAACAGTGTTATGTTCTTTATGCCATTGATCCGTGAACAGACCCAGGAGCTGGCGGGGTAGCTTCATGATAACTAATCAGGGTCCTGAGGTTAAAACACTTGAGCACCCGGCCGCACAGCCCCCAAGGGCAGAGTAGGGACCAGCTCCAGCATCCAAACCAGATACCTGCCCCCAGAGGTCACTCAAGGAGAGAGGATCCCATGGGCCTGCGCTGAGCCCAGGTGAGATGAATGGCCCTAAAACTGCGATAAACATCAATATTTTGTCCTGCCAGAGCTGCCATCTCTCTTACTGGAAGTGGGAGGAAAGCCGAGAAGAGGGCAAGAGGAATGAGGTGCAGGCGCCTGTGTAAAGGTGAAACGCAAAACACCCTCCAAAGCTCCAAATGTGAGGCTTTTGCAAAGCTGGCCACCCACAGCCGTGTCGATGATGGGCTTTTTCCACTGCTGGGGTGAGGGGCTGCTGGGGCTTCTGGATCTGGGAGGCAGCCCATGGAAAATGGGTGCAAAGAACTGAGAAAGGAAAGGGAAACTCCCAGTACCCTGCCCCTGACCTGTGTCCCCCCATCACATCACCACTGTCTGACACATGGCAGACCCAGGCCCGACTCAGCTCCTCCCTCAGGGTCCAGGGGCTGTGAGGAAAGCAGCTCAGCCTTGCCCTTTTCTCCTTTCCTCCCCGGGGCTGGCTTTTCAGCTGTCGGCCCTGCCCCAGGACCCCACAGCCCCTGACAGGCCACCCAGTGTCTACTCCCAGGAGGTGCCCAGGTTCCGGGCAGACATCTCCCAGAAGTCATTGTCAGCAGCAGTCAGTTCTTTAAAAAGGCTTCATGTCATGCTGCAATCAGCGGCGGGGCCGAGGCACCGGGGTATTTATGAATGTGACTGTCCTCCCAGAACATCTCCGTGAAGCTCTCAGATGAGCTGATGGGGGTCTCTGCATGGTGTCCGGTCTCCCAGACCCTCCCTCTGAGGAGACGTTGTTCTCATCTGTATGCCCAGGGTTTATTCAGGGTGACAGCAGAACGACTCTGCCACGGCGCTGCCTGTTTTGAACCTCACCACTGACGTGCCCTCCCAAGCACCTTCTTGCTCCCATGTCCCCTCTAGCTGTTTTCTTAGGAAAACAGTCACTTCCAACCATCCCCAATGACAACAGCCTTGAGACAAGAAAAGTTCGGCAATGTCAGGAGCACTAATGAGGTGGCTTTCGGGCTCACAGAGGAGGTAAAAAAGTCACAACTGATGTGAGAAGAGGAAGAAACATTAAAAGAAAATGGGAAAAAAATAAAAACCAGAGATAAAAAGTCAAGAGAAAACCGCGGCGCCTGAGAAACAAGAATTCCAGCCGCCAACTTTTACGGCATCCAGTCCTGTTATTCATAAGCGAGCTTCCTCTCTCACAAAGAACCTTTTGCACGGTTTTCCCTGCTGCCTCCAAACCAGCTGCTCGCGCTGTTGTATCCTGAGTGATGATGAGGCTCTGAAAGGGTTTTTTGGGAACAGATGGCCAGGGGAGAGCTGGGGAATGTGCCAGCAGAGGGCCGGGCGGGCTGCCAAGGCCTGCGGTGACTGAGTGCTTGGGCTTCCAGCTCGCGTGCTTTCCCTGCCCTCTGCCCTCCGTGGCGCCAGCAGGCCTTCCCAGCGAGTGCTCGGAACATCTGGAGTCTGGGGCTGCCAGGAGGGGGGGCCGCGGCGGCGGGGCGGGGGACCCTCTGTTCCAGCGGAGCTCCCATGGACTCACCAGCAGGCCCGCCTCGCAGAACAGCTAATCAAAACCACAGCACCCGAATGCGAACCAGGCGCGCTCCCAGCTGCAGCCAGAGGCCGCCAGGCGACTTAACCTGGTGTCAGGCCTCACCGGCGGCACACAGCTGGGGGTGCCCGCAGCTGATGACACCTCCCTGCCCAACCCACCCCTCACCACCACCAGGGCCACCACCAGCAGGCTCTTGGCTCCCCACAGCTAAATGAAGCCTCCACACACTGCAGCCGGGCTACTTACATAAGAGCTGTTGCTCCGGGCAAGGCTCGGCACCAGGCACTTGCTGGGGGCCTCCTGGGCACAGGCCACTGTGCTGGGCAGTGTGTGAGCTTCAGGCAGTGGGCTGGCCTCAAGAACTGAAGAGCTCAGAACTCAGAATCAAAGAGATAAAACAGGCTGGAAACTGAGCTCCATCACTTCCTGGTCATGTGGCCCCAGGCAAGTTACGCCCTTCTCCTGGCCTCAGTCTTCCATCTGTGCAATGAGGGAAGTGGTCCCAACTTTGGGGTTAGTATAACACGGGGTAGAGATAATGTGAGTGGAGTGCCCATAAGGGGACACGATGGCACTCACCACATGGTTGATGTGCTTGGTGGTGGTGATCTGCTGCACTGCTGATTAGCATTATTGTACGACCACATGTTATGCACGTTTCTTGGTATGACTCCCTGCACTTTGAAATCCGAGGATTTCTGGATGGGCTGCAGGCTGCACCCCATGCTAAGGGTGCAGAACCAGGGGTTTGGGCTGAAGTGCTAGAGAGGAAGGAATCTGTCACTCAGAAAGGTTGGTCCTTCCCCATCTGCCTTTTGGCTGGTCATTCACCCACCCTGGCACTGCCCTTTTCTGAGCTGTTCCTTCCTGGGGTTCCAATTAAGTTGTTACCTTGTAGCTATAAATTCATGAGATTTCCTCTCTGGCACTCAGCGAGAACACACCAGCCCTTTCTCTTATGGGGTCTTGTTTAATCCTTTCAGCAAGGCAGCAAGGCAGATTTGTGTGCTCTCACTTTACAGATGAGAAGACTGGGGATCAGGGAGGTCAAGTAACATGCCCAAGTCCACAGAGCGAGAAGTGACAGTGCCAGGACTCAAACCCAGGTCTCTGGCCCCAAAGATCTGCACTTGCCTACTTCACAGTTTTGCTGAGGGCCGCCATAGTGTGCGTTCCTGTTAGAACTACAGAGCACCAGAAAATGGTAGCACTACAGAGCACCAGAAAGAACTACAGCGTTCTCTGGGGTTAGCCCCCACCCTACACAGACACTCCTTCTTCAGCGTCCCAAGGGCCACTGAGCCTCCACAGGGGCTTCCAGAGAGGAACCTGGCTCAGAGGTGCTCCGGGGTTCTCTGCATTCCTTAAGGTTGTCAGTTAGCGCATCAGAGGGGACTTCCCATGTCTCAGAGACTTTCTGAGCAGGAACAGCTGGTTTTTCTTCCTAAGTCGGAAACCCCAGGTTTTCATCCATTCCCAGTGTGTTGGGGAGAAGGGTGGGGCCTGGGAGAGCATGTTGAGGGTGGGGAGTAATTTGGAGAAAGAGAGACGAGGAGGAAAGGGGCAGAAAGTGTGAAAAGAGGGAGGAAGCAGCACCCCAGCCTTTCCCCCGCCTCGCCTCGAGACCACCCGGGGAACATCAGAGGCACGGTCCATGTTCAGGGAAAGCCAGCTCAGCTCACCTGGGAGGCTCCCCAGCCAATGACCCCTCCAACCCAGGCCCTGCCAGACTTGTGGCCTAACAATGTCAAATGGGAGAAGAGAAACAGCAGCTGAGAGAACACTCCGTGTTAGAACAAACAGCTGGCGACAAACATCTATGTAATTGGAATGCCAGAAAAAAATAAATTGCATCCATTTTTATGGCTAGTTGGGAATTTGATGGTGGTTTCCCACCCACCCCCCTTTTCCCCAGCATAGATGGCCTCCTTGGGCTTTGAAAGCAGATGGTATTTAACTTAATAACTGGGCTGAGGGGGTTGGAGATGCGAGCCACCAACCTCCCCCCAACCCTACTCCCATGTGAGAAGCATGACAGGGAAGCGGTAGGAGCTGGGGGCACACACCACTCTTAGTGGTTAGGTGATCTCAGGCAAGTTCCTTGGGCTCGGGGAGCCCCGGACTCATGATCTGTGCGTCAGAGTAACACCAGCCCCCCACTTCAAAGGCTGGTGAGAGGAGCCCAGGAGGTGATATCCGGGAAGTGCCAAGCACATGCCTGGCACACGATCCACACTCTCCGAACATCAGATGTTGCCAGTATTCTCAGGGCAAACTGCCCTGGGGCCCCAGTAGTCTCTAGGAGTGACTTTCAAATCTCTGTGAAATGCCCTGAGAAGTAACATGGGGGTCAGTCATTAAAGCAGAAAGAGGATGGAGGTGGGCTTGGCAAGGGCCTTATAAATCACTTATGACAGCTCCTCACTTTTCAGAGACAAGGCCTTAGCAGGGCTGACAATGTACATGGGAAGTAGGAACAAAGCTGGGACAGTGTCCCTTGGTGGGCACCCTCAGGGCCATAGGTGGGACTGAATCCAGGCAGGGTGCGGCTCTGGAGACTCCGCCTCCCACAGTCCACAGAAGAGGCTGGCGCCCAGGGATCCTGTCCGAGGCCTGGGCTCAGCTGTCCAGACAGAAGGGGGCCTCTCCTACACACCCTCAGCTCACACCAAACCCCCCTCACCTGACAAAATCCAATATCCCTGTCATCTTGTCCCTGGCACCGAAGCTACAGGGGTCTGCACCCAAGACGTTCTTCCAAAGAGGAGCTAGGCCATACTAGGACCTGCCCCCTGTCCCCAGAAAGCAGCAAGGAAAAGAGGGAGGACACAGATCTCATGAAGCTGCACTGGCTTAATTGCCACTTCTGGCTTCAGATCACCCACAGGGCCAGGAGCAAACCTCTCAGCCCTGCAGACCCAGCCTTCCCGGCACTGGCACACACGGCTGCAGGCACACTGCCCGGGGGCGTCTCACTTGCTGGCTAGGCCTCTGGTACAGCCCTCAATTCAGCACATTCTGGTTCATCTTGTCTCCCACGCAAAACCAGGGCCTTTGAGCAACTTGAGGGCAGGAACTTACTGGCCGTTTATTGCCAGGGCTCAAAATATGCTATCAGTTTGAGTAGCTGTTGTTGTGGTTATTATTATACTACTTGATGGCTTAAAATTATTAGAAGACGATGCCCTGATTTGTGCAAAATCAGTGCTTTCCTACTCCATAGGTCTAGGGTGGCCCATCCAGCCCAGGTGTGAAAAAACAGTTCTGCCTCCTCCTTGTCTTCCTCTTTCCCCTCCTCCTCCTCAGAAGTTCCCAGGAGTTGCTGCTTTAAAAACAGGAGCTGTGGAAACGTGGCCCAGAGCCAGGTGCTTAACGTGCATTATCTCCGGCTGCAGCTAGAGTCAGAACTGAACTCCCCAGAGTCCTTGCACGCCTCCCGCCCGTCTCTCTGCTGGGCGGCCTCTGACATGGGCCTCTGCACTACTGGGGCTTCCAAATGGAGCTCCAAATCCTCAAAGTCATGATCTGTGAGGCCCAGAAGGGGAGGATTCACTGGCCAAGGAATGCAGGTTCCGCACCCACTGCTGAGAAAGGCTGAGATGGGCGGAAGGATGCACCTGGGCTTGGAGGGGAAGCCGAGTGCACTTTAAATCTCATTCTTAATGCTTACCTGGACCCACAGCACAGCTCCTTGGGGTGCGAGGGACCTCAGAGGACACTGAGCTCAACCTCCCAAGTGGGCATCTTGAAGGAGGGCCGCCCAGCCTCTTTTGGACACATGAGCTCTGAGGAAGCAGTCCCTGCGTGGGACAGTTCAAATGGCCACCAGTCACACCAGCGATGACCACCACCATCGCAGCTGCTACAGCAGGTATCTGCTGCGGCCTCACAGCCTTTGGTCCCAAAATTTTTTGCTCCCAGCCTCCTGCAGCCCTGCCTGACTGGCCCATCAGCAGTCCTGTACCCTAAGGCTTTAAACCCCAGTTAACATGCAAGAGTTGCCAGGAGGGTGACTGTGAAGCTAGGGGCCACCATGCACCTTGTCAGGAATTCCTTTACCAGGCAGACTTCCACAACCATAGACACATGGAGCGGCAAGCATGGCTCACTGGGGTAGGAAGGGCTGGGAAGCAAGTAGGCCTGAGGTGGTCATCTCATTTTCCAGAGAGGAACAGCAAGGGACTCCAGCAGCCCTGAATGGCTGTGAGAGGGACAGTGGCCTGAAGTCAGGTGGAGGGGCCCCACAGAGAAACTACACACTTGTGATATCATTCAGGCTCAAACTGGGCCCACGCTTCTGTCCCAGGGCCATCTTTAAGGTGATGCCAAGAGGCAAGCCCCAGGGTGGTGGCCCAGGGACTGTGTGCTAATCCAGACCCTGTGTGGTGCGGACTCCAACCCATGAACCCACCTCCTGGCCCAGACAGGGCAAAGCAGGTCTGGATGCAATGCTCTAGTTCTCACCCCTCTCCCACCCTCCTGTGCCCCTGAAGGACTCCGGGCAATCTCCCCAGCCCTCCTGGGTCCCCTCCACAGTCCACAGCTTCCTGATGGCCCCTGATGGCTAGAGATTTGTGTTAGAAGCAGAAATTCTTTGGTTTGCTTTTCCTTTTTCTCACTCTAACCACTCCTGGTTTCCAAATCCTCTAGACCAAGAAGTGTTCAGTCGCTGCACAATGGTGGGGACTATGTGGTAAATTATTTTGTATCTGCACGGTGTCTGGTACATAGAGGGCACTCAATAGCTGTTCATGGAAGGGAAGGAAGGAAGGAAAGGAAGGGATGGCAAGGGAGAAGGGAAGCGAAGGAAGAAAGGAAGCGAAGGAAGGAAGGGAGTAGGGGAGGGAGGGAGGAAGTGAGGAAAGGGCAGGGGAGGGGAGGGAAGGGGAAGGGAGGGAAGGGGAGGGCAGAATACCAAGGAACACTTTGAGATTCCCATCTCTTGCTCGGGGAACCCCTACAGTAGTCACATGCCTTGTTGGGGGCAGGGGGTGGATACCTGCTGAAGAGGGTGAAGGGTAGGGAAGAGGGGTTCTTCCTCACTGCACATGCTGTAAGTTCCTGGGCTTCCCTTGGCCCCTGCCTGGCTCCCAGGCTGTGGTGTGGCAGGACTGAGCGCCGTGAGCACCGCGTACTCTCAGTCACCTTTTCCCAAAAACTCATAACCAGGTGCAATCTACTGGTAGACCTTTGCAAGTCTTTTCATAGAAATAGTCCCAGACGTGAGGAAAGAATGTTGGTTCGATCATCCTGGGGGTTTGTTCCCCAAACAGAATCTCTGTAAATGGAGGTGGGGCCTCAGAGGCCCAGGCTGGGGGGTCACAAAAGGAAGAAAATAAAACTGGTGAGGTTCCAATTGCAATTCAAAAGCCAGGACATATCTAAAGATGTGCTCCTCATTCAGGCCATCTCAAGCCCCCCCAAAAAAGGGAAGGACAAGCAGCCCCAGGAGCCAGGGAAGTACCCTCCCCTGGGGCTCCAGGCCACTCAGTCTCAGGGCCCACGAGTCCACTCCTGGGGCAGGACATCTGCCGAGGGGACCAGCTAAAGCCAGCTATGCTGGGCTTCAGCGTGGGGCCACACATTCCTACCAAGAGAGTGGATAAAGAGGGGACAGTGTGAGCCAGACTGAGAGAGAAAGACAGGTAGACAGACAGGGAGGGTGACAGCTAGCAATTATGGCAGCAAAACCATAGGTGCCCAGAGGTGGGACACGGGGTCTGCCTGAAAGGGCCGCCTGGGAGCTTGAGGGTTCCAGCGACTCCAGGGGTCCCGAGCTGGGAAGGAATCTGGCTGCTTGAGATACCCATACTTGCAAAGGCTGCCAGGTCAAATCCTGGTTGTCCAGATAAAACTATGGAAGGGGCTGGTCTGGGAAGGGCTGGAATTATGAACACCGGCCCCCATGGGGAGACGCCGGGCCAGCCAGGGCTTCCTGAGGGGTTTCATATGAGAAATGTGTCACCACACATACGATGTGAGTCTGTGAGACCATGAAGGTCATTAGGGCAAAGACATACAGACCCCACCTCCCAGAGTCCCAGCTGGGTGACCTCCTCATCCAGCTGGGAAAGACAGAGGGCAGGAGGCAGGAAGTGCCCTCAGGCCCTGGCTGGGTGTTGGGGAGGGAGGGTGGAGAGGAAACAGATGGTTCCTACCATGGAACTTCCATCTCGACCCCCAAAATCCCCCTCCAGGGCAATTTCACCACATAAGTAAGCCCCATAGGATGAGCCTCAAGTTCAGAGCTCAAGCATTTTAGGGGCTCATTACCCTGAGGATGGCGACCATGCAGACACTGCGCTCTCCTGCAGTGACTCCTTTCATCTTCACAGTGGCCCATAAGTGAGTATTTCCACAGTCCCCACTTATCAACAAGAAAACTGAGGCGGAGGAGGCTAAGCAATGGGTGCACGATGACACAGCTGGTGGGTGGTGAGCCGGGGCTTGAACTCAGGGCTGTGTGATGCTCTTAACCACAATCCGTAGCCTCAGGTAAAGTCCCAGACTCTCCACAATGGGGAGGTTGGACTAGGCCCACATGGTGTCTAAGATATGTTAGATTTGAGGTGATTTCAGGGGAAGCCAAGAGCTTGGCTCTGTTGGGCCTCTCCACCCAACTTGTCCCTCTTTCCTCACCAGCCAGGCATCCAGCCTCCTACCAGCCCAAGACCCTGCTCCAATCAAAGGGAAGGTGGGACCTCCATGCTGCGCTTCTGCCTTCCCTGGGTGAAGAGGAGGGCGTGGGGGTAGGGCAGTGAGGGGCTGAGATGGAGACGGGGCGCCTGCCCACTCTGCCCATCTACACCTCCAGACCGCCTGAATGCCAGGGGAAGTTCACCGAGAGTTTACAAACCTCCTTTGTCACTGAGCGCCGCGGGAGCCATCAATCACGCCCTAATTTACCAGTGTCACTTACCAGAGGAAAGCTGCCCAGAGCCACCAGTGGCGCTTCCTCTCTTGCCCACTTGATGAGGATTTTGTCTAATTGGTCCACGTTAAAGCACTCCCAGGAACACAATGTGCAGTTACCGTGGCGGCGGCAGCGGGGAGCCCTGAGGAGGTGCCCTCCCTGGCATGAGCCTGGAGTCCGTGGGGGACCTCTGGGAAACCCGGAGAACCCACAGAGGGGCCTGCTGGAAAGGGGTCTGGAGAGGAATATCAGGGATGGGGGAGGGGCAGGCCAGGAAGGAAGAAGGCAGCGCAAAGGATGGATGGAGAATGACAGGGTCTGCCCCCTGCCCTAGGCGGGGACAGGCATCTTGCCTCACAGACATAGACTGGGTCTCACTCTCTGTGGCTCTCCCCGGAAGCCACGTGGGAACAAAGATCCAGAGGGCTGCACTAAGCCTTGCTCAGCACTGACCCCTGACTGGGAATGCCCAGAGCTTTGGCCATCTGGGGCCCTGTAGCTGTGCCCAACACCTTTCCTCCTGCACGCATTTCCCCAGCCACATCAGGCTTCATTCAAGCTGTTCCCTCCGCCTCGGGTGCTGTTCCCTTCATCTGCCTGGTGACCTGGTTGTCCTGCTGGTCCCCGCTGAAACATCACTAACACTAAGATGCCCTTTCAAACTCCCATGGGCAGGAGGGTGAAATCTGTCTCTCTTCTACCTGGGCTTCCACTGCCCCTAGCACAGGGCTCCTGCCCTCATCTACTTACAAGAGGGTCTCCCTGACCCTCTTGTGAGCTGCATGGGGACCAGGATCATATGTTTGTCATCTTTATACCCCTGCCCAGTGTGCTCGGAACGTGGCTGGAGCTTCATCAGTCTCTCCAGAATGAATGAATGAATGACCATCACCCCCCTTAATGCATAGCCTCAGATAACCCACAGGCCAAGTCACCCTCCCAAAACCTGCCAAAGGGCTCTCCTGGGCTGTCACCCTGCTCAGGGGAATCTTGTCCTGGTATGACATTTATCGGGGGCCACCCAAGGAATTCAGCACCAGAGCACCTAAGGCCAGGAAGGGGCTTTGCAGATGAATAGTCCTCTCCCCTGGGTAACTGTTCAAGGCCACCCAGCAGCCAGTTACCAGGAGGAGAGACACACCTATAATCCCAGGCATTTGAGGAGCCCTGAAGCTGAGGCAACTCCCAGCAAACCTCTAAGAGCTGATCTCTCTGGCCCCTTCAGAATTCTGGGCATATGCAGGGCACCCCCAAGTTCCTGTCCCTGCCTCCCCTATGCTCCCTAGAAGCTACCGCCCACCAGGCTGGTGCATACCTTGCGCTTCTTGGCACGTCCCTCGGCCTGCAGGGTGCGGGTGCAGCGCTGCACACACTCGGAGAAGCTGAGGTTGCTGTGGTCGGCACTGTAGTCGAGGTCAGCCAGCCGCGCCAGGGACAGGATGTAGTTACAGGCGATCCTCAGGATGGCCAGTTTGGACAGCTTCTGCCCATACGAGTAGCACGGCACCTGAGGGGAGAAAGTGTCAGGAGGGGCTGCAGGGGCGTGGTGCCCAGCCTGCCAGGCATGGGAGGCAGCCTGTCTACGGTATATCTGGGCCCTTCACCTTGGTCTTGTGATCTGCTCTATGCACCTGCTGTTTACACACACACATACACACACACGTCGGCTCATCTGCTCTGAGATGTACCCACATTCCCATTTTGCAGGGGAAGAAACAGGTTCGGCTCATGCCTGCCAGCCAGTCAGTATGAATCGAAGCTCAGTGAATTTCCACAACCACCACGGAGCTCTGTCCTCCACCCTCCTGAGCAGGAATCTCTCTGAGAGAACAGGCATTTTGTTTTTTCAGCTCTGATGTTCCATTCATTCATTCAGCAACACCTGTTATGCTGGGCACTTGGGGAGTACAACAGTGAATAACTTGATTCCTACTTCAGAGAACTTATGCTCGAGTGAGGTTATAATGTCACACCTGGGACTCTGGGGACATACAGGAAGGAAAGTGTCAGTGCTCAGCTGGAAAGACACAAACATGACTGGTTTTCATCTTTTAAAAATTTTTTACTCGGTGCCCTCAGGACTTGGGGTGCTGCTGGGCAGACAACAGTGGCATAATACACACTCACGGCACTGAACAAACTTGACACGTTTGTCAATGATTCATCACCAACTAGCTCCTCACTAATTGCACAGGGATTTGTATGGGGTGAAAGATGGAGCCTTTGATTTTTTAATACCTCTCTCCACCAATATTTGTGCTGCATGAGCAAAAAGCTCCAAAGACTGCGGTACACTGAACAGAGTTCTGTCTTGGAACCTGGAAATAGCTCCACAAAATCAACCTGATAGATGCTAATTAAGACCCCACGGTTCCTATAATGCACTGTTCACCTAAAGGGCTAAAAACCCAGCAACTATGGCTCCTGGTTTTCTCCTCGCTATGGCTCTTCAGGATTTACACATGTCATCCATATCATTGATGAACCCGTATCCCACAGGGGGTGGGACGGCACGATGCATCTACACAAGTATTTAGTGAGCGCCCGCCATATGCCAGGCATTCTTTCAGGCCAGTGATTCTCAACCAGGAATGATTTTGTCCCCTAGGGGAGTGGGGGCATTGCAGGGACGGAGGTGGGGATGTTGCTAAACATCCTACAGCGCACAGGATCCTACAGTGCCCCCACAACAGAGAACTACCTGCCCCAAATGTCAATAGTGCCAAGGATGAAAATCTGTATTCCTGAGCATGGAGAAAAAGCATGAATGAGACAGTCACCCCAGACTGGGGACCCTAAACACATCACCCACTTTGATCTCACTTTAAACCTCACTGTGTCCAAGAGCTTTCCCTGACCTCCTCTACTCTACACCAGGAGGGACAGCTTGCCCTCAATAGTGCCCTAATAGCACCCCATCTGTCCTTAACTGCCCACACTGTGGCTCTTGAGTGCTCAGTCTCCCTATGAACTGTGGGGGGAAGGCCTACGTCTGCAGAGGCTAGCACAGGTCCTGCCAGTAACAGGCCCTCAAAGGGGTTTGTTGATTGAGGCAATGAGTGAACAAATCAATGATCTCTCCCTCTGGATCTTCACTCTGGAATATTTTGAACTGGGCTCAAACACCTTTCCTCTCTCTGATGATGAAGATGAAGCTATCTGGCATAAAGCTAAGTGTACCTTTTTGTAACATGGATTCAACTCCTGGCTCTAGCTTTGTCTAGCTGTAACACTCTGGGCAAGGGACAGAATCTTTCTGAGCCTCGGTTTCCCTGTTGTATCAGGAACAGGACTGACCTCACAAGGTGGTAAGGATTAAATGAGATGAGATGTGTGCATTGCATGGAGTAAGGCCTGATAGAGGTCTGTGAAAGTGTTATGGTTGGTTTTACAGAAGGTCCTGAAAGAGGGGCTCCAGAGGGGGTGAGAAGCAGGAGGTCTGGAGCCAGGACACGTGCCTGCCCCACCCTCCACCCTCTGGGGGTGCTGAAACTAGGAAACCCAGAGAGGGAGAGGAAGGCAACAGAGAAAGCCAATTCCCATGCATTTCCACCCCTCACCCCATCTCCCACTCCCAGGGCTGGCTGCAGCTCCAAACCCATCCCAGAAATGCTGGCAGAACAATGCACTTTGCTCGTTCCCAGTCAGAGTCCAGGGAATTCTGCTTTATCAGCCTGAACAAATAAACAAGGTCTGGTAGTCCTGGGGCAGGGAAGGGGGTCTCAGGGGCCAGCCAGCACTTCTGCCTCCTCTTCACCCCAGGGAGGGTGTGGCAGCCTGAGGGAGGCTCTGGGGACTGGGTGCAGCTCTGTGACACAGCCCTCAGCACTGTTTTCACACAGAGGCCACACTACGAGTTTCCCTTAAAGACCCAGCTCTTTGAGCCCTTGGCCTGTAACAGCTGGGCTTCCAGGAGGGAGCAGGGATTTTGGAAGGGATCTGTACCTGTGATCCAGGGTCACTGTAGGACCACAAAGTGACAGCTGAGGCCAAGGCCAATCTAGAGGTCTCCATGCCAGGTTCTGGGACAGTTCTGTCCTAGATATGTCACTTTGCCCTATTGTCTCTGTCAAGCTCTAGATCTAACAAGAAGAAACCCATCCACTGAGCTCTTGTATATCTGACACTGTGGAAGCTATTTACAGGTAGTATTAGCCCATTTAAAACCTTCCCCACCATCTGTACACACAAAAACAGAGATGACATATTGGGCCCCAGATCACTCAGCTAAGACCTGGTTGGAGTCAGAAACTCATCTGACTGACACCAGGCACATAGCCACTAGGCTCTCCCAGCTCCCACCACCACACCAGAGGTAGCCACATACGGGACACCAAAGGCCTCTTTCAGGTTGCTCACCTCTCCTCCTCCCCAACCCCTAGGGGCAGCTCCTCACCACCTGGCCAATTCCAGATCCTCCTGGTGCCCATGCTCCAGGATGCAGCCCCTCAGCCCCCAACAGCCCAGCTCAGAGTCACCCCAGACTGGGCTGCCACTGCAAAGTGAGAATTTAGTACCCGTTCTGGTTCTAGGACGTTGAAGTATGGTGGAAAGAGCTAGCTGGTCTGAATTCCAGGCACTTACAAGCGGTGTAACTGTGGGAAGTGCCTTCACTCCTCAGAGCCTCCGTTTCCTCATCTGGAAAGTCGGGGTAGCAATGCCTGGGCAGCCCACAGAGCTTCAAGGACTATATCAAGCAGCTTCCACTGGAGTCTGAGCAGCACAGATTCTCCGTGACTGTTGGGCCCAGGCCACTTTGCTGTTATTACCGTCTACTAAGGCCAGGCAGAGGGTGGATGTTTCAAATACAATGTCTGTATTCATCTTTTAAGCAGCCCAATGAGGTAGCAATGGCCACTTCCACTTTACAGAAAAGCGTGTGATTCTCGGGCATGTAGGAATTTCCTGGATCTCTCAGCTGGTGAGTGATGAGCTGGGTTTTGAACTTGTGGCTTAGCTGGGCTCTTTCCAGTTAGCCAGCAGGAACTGCTTGGGGATCTGAATAAGTGTCTATAGCTTAAGATGGGGAGGTAGGCAGCCCACCCCACTGAGCTAAGGATGGAGAGTTCTGGGCTGATGATGCCATGAGATCCCTCTTAGAGTATCCACAGCAAGGCCCAGAGCCCACCCACCCCCACCGCCTACAGAGTCCCCCACAGCAGTTGTCGGCTCACCCTGGTCAGAGGACACGGGCCAAAAGAGGAGGCAGAATTACCTGGCTCCCACTCCCGACAGACTGCCCAACTGCCAGGAAAGTAAAAGGATCTGCCTTGTGCTCATCCCACAAGGATTTTTAAACTTTGGAGGAACAGACTTTGGCATTTTCGCAAGGTCCCATATGCCCCCAAAACATTCCACCCCACCCACCCTAAGCCAGACCCAGTTCCAGCAAGCATGAAAAAACATGAAGAGCACTGGCCTGGGAGCCCGAGGGCCTGACTCTACTACTGGCCAGTCAGGTGACCTTAGGCAGATCCATAAGCTTACAGGACCACAGTTTCCTCATCAGTAAAATGGGCATTAGAACACCTACTACCTCAGAATGAGATCGCAGGGGCAAATGAGGGAAAAGTTCCTAAAGAAGCAATGCCGAGAACCCACCAGAGAATGCAGGAAAGGCCTCAAAGCCCTCCATGCTCTTGCTTCTGTGCCAACTCCTGCCCACCCTTCAGACCCAGCCCAAGATGCCCTCCTGGAAGCCCACCAAGACTCCTGAGCCCATAGAGCTCCAACAGCACCACATCCACTACACACAGAAGAGCACCGGATTCCAGTGAAATTATCATCTGATCGTCTCATGTCAGTGAGTGCTGGATTCCCGACGTGAAGCCACTCTACCCAGAGCTGTTCGATGTCCTTCCCAAAATCTATCTAAATAGGTCCTTTAAAATCCCAACCTCCTGCACTGCCACCAGGCTGGACCCTGAGAAACTGGGTCTTGGTCCTTAGGAGCTATTGCCCCAGGGCCAGACAGGCCTGAGTACAGATCCTGGTCACTCTGTGGGCTTAAGCAATCTGTGTCACCTCTCTGTAAGTGTCCTCATCTGTAAAATGGGAAGAGAGCACAACGGACACCCCACAGCAGGCTCAGGTAAGGCCTCAGTCAGTGCAGTGAGGCTCCACAGCAGCCACCCTGGTAACTGCGGACATGAAGGAACAGGAGGAAGGCCTCTGTCACCCTTACCTACCTGCATGGAGCCCCCAGTGCAAGCAGGCCTGTCTCTTGTTGCCTGAGGGGATGGTGCACAGGCTGCTTTGCACTCCCCATGCCCTCCTTGCACCCTGTGGGGTTTCACAGTGAGGGAGGTGCTGAGAGCACCATTCCCACGCTCCCTCCAGGGCAACCCTGACTTCACTCCATAAGGACCCACTGGGCGGCTCCAGGGGCAGCAGGGGAGATAGCCTGGGTCCCAGTTGCTTGGCATGTCCTTCCTCCGTGGAGAGGACCACAGCAGAAACCCGGGCCCCGCACTGCCTTCCATTGCTGCCATCTTCCATCAACACTGAGGGGCTCTGAGGGGAGAGAGAAAATCCACACGCACACCACATGCCCCAAAGGTGGGCACAGCTTGTGAGACAGTAGGTCCTGCCACTCTGGCCCCGTCCCTCACCACTCCACAAAGCCGGCCTTTCCCTTTGACCCCTCCCACCTGGCAGGGAGCAGCCCCACTCCCCGGTCAGGCCAGCTGTGCACACATGGCCTTCCATGAGGCAGTGGGGAGGGCTCTGGTGCAGCTGTGCTGGTGGCATGTGCTATGGCCTGACCATCTGCCCCACATCACCCAGCCTAGACCAGACCAGAGGGCTTCTCTCTCACCTGCACCTCCCCATCTGCAGCCCTGCAGCCACCCTCCCTGCTCCCTTCCTGGTTGAGACGACGGTGGATTATGACACAGTAGGAGCCTGTCGCTTCCTCATGCTGAGGGTAGATGGCTCCAGGACATTAGACAGGCTGAGGAGCAGAGCTGTTAGGAGTCGGGGCCCTGGGAGTCCAACCCAAGCTCCACAGTAACAGCGGCCCACAACTACGCAGGCTGCCACCATACATGGCCACGAAGCACCGCCACCCTGGAGTCTGGCAAACGGTGTGCCAAGGTAGCATGTAGCACAAAACCCACAAGGCCACGTGCAGTGGCAAAAGACCGGGACAACTTACATAAGCTCTCTGAAACTCAGTCACCATCCGTGAAACAGGGCAGGAGGTGCGATAACAGTATCTATTTCATTAAATGAACTAATACACATAACAAGCTTAGCACCACGCCTGGTACAAAGTAAGCATGTGCTCAATGCTAGTTTCTGTGACAGTTATTAAAATAATTAAAGAATTCTTACTGCTTCATCTGTCAAGAACCTTGCCCAGCCCTGAGGACCTTGGAGATGCTTAAGAAATGTTCACTGCTCTGGCTGTGCACAGTGGCTCATGCCTGTAATCCTAGCACTTTGGGAGACCGAGGTGGGTGGACCACCTGAGCTCAGGAGTTCGAGACCAGCCTGGGCAACATGGTGAAACCCCATCCCTACTAAAATACAAAAAATTACCCAGGTATGGTGGTGTGCGCCTGTAATCCTAGCTACTCAGGAGGCTGAGGCGGAAGAATCACATGAACCAGCCTGGGCAACAGAGACTCTGTCAAGAAAGAAAGAGAGGGAGGGAGGAAGGGAGGGAGGGAGGGAGGGAGGGAAGGGAAAGGAAGGAAAAGGAAGGGAAGGGAAAGAAATGTTCACTGCTCTTATAGGCCTCCTTCCTTTCCTCACTTGCTCTTGCTCTTCTCAACACTGTGGATGAGGTCAGCAATATTACCATTTTACAACTTCAGCAACTGAGGCCCAGAAAGGGTCAGTGACTTGTCCACAGCCACACAGAAGGCATGCAGGGGAGGACAACTCAATGCCTGGCCTCCAGTTCCCCAGGTCAGTGCTTCCTTCATGGCATCAGGAAGCTACTCAGGAGAACGAAGTCCCAGGCCAGAGCCACAATCCCAGAACCCATCTTGGTGCCACACTGGCCAAGGCCCCATTTCAGGCAGAGCTGATCTGCCTTTCCCATTTCCAAGGACCCATTTCAGTCAGGCCCGAGCCTAGCTCCAGAGCTGCAGCTTGTCTGGATCGGGCGAGGCGGTGAGGAATACATTTTACCCAGAAGACTGAGACCCAGAGGAGGAAGGGGCTCCTCCAGAACACAGGTCTTCCCCTATCGAATGGGTGCCATGGTGGTGAGGGGGACATGGTGGGTGCGGCCTTGGCCCCTGGCTCTACAACCAGAAATGTCCTGGCTGTATTTCTTTCCTTCCCAGCTAACAGGCAGGTGCCATTATGGCCTGGCAGCCTTTCTAGGGAAGGGGCAGAACGGCTGGGGCAAGGAGGAAACAAACAGGAACAGGCACTTCTGTGACCATGCATTTGTGTGTGCTCTTGAGCACGTGTAAGGAGCATGTGTGTGTGTACCTGCCGGTGTGTTTGCATTGCATACACACTCTCTCCCTGAGAGGGCATGGGTGTGCCTTCTGCTTAGATACACTGAACTTGCCCTTTTTATAGAGAATATCCCACGGTAATGGGGGGAGTAAAAGGAGACCAGGATGAACAATCTCATCTCAAAGGGTCTGCCAAGTGTGCACCCTGCCTTGATTGTTAACAAACATCACAGGCTGGGGGTTGGGGGGTGATACATGATGCTGACACAGATGGCACTGTGGGAGGCATTTGGCCAGGAGGGCATTCCAGAAACTGCTGTCATCTTCCCTAACCCACTAAGTGATCTTGGACAAGTCTCCTTCCATCTCTGGGCCTCAGTGTTCCATACTATAAATGAGTCAATCCAGTTTTGACAAGGCTGTTGTTTAGATCAAATGAGATGGAATTGATTGTTGAACGAAGTAAAAGCCAGCGGGCACATAAGATGTAACAGAGCACTCAGATGAGTATTCTCTCACCATACAGAGGGGCAATAGAAGGGCAGAAGGGCCCAGAACCTGCAGTCAAAGCCCCTAGGTGCCAGCCCTGACCTGCTACTCAACAGCGATGAGGCTCTGGGCATGTGCCTCCCCAGTCTAGGAGGGGCTTCCCTAGTGGCAAGGTGGGCAGGTGGACAGGTATCTCTCTGCCTTTCTGTAATCCTTCTGTCCTGGGGAATGGGTTGCAGGATCCCCCACACACCGCCACCTCTACCCAGCGATGCAGACACAGAGCTGCTGGCTTAGGGTGGGACTGACTGCTCCACTGGGCCCACTGCCCAGGGTTCCAGCTGGTGTGGCTGAGGGCAGAGGCCCAGCCTGGTCTGTGACAGCCACTCGTCCCCCACCCCCACCCAACCTCACTCATCACTTTCCCCAAGCCCAAGCAAGGCACTTTGGCTCAAAAGTCATGTGGCCTCTTTCCTCCAGGGATCCAATTTCCTTTCCATGGATGGACACAGGCACTACTGCCCCACTCCACCCCAAACCCCAGGAGGAAGAGGAGAGTGATCCAAAAAGAAGATCATGGTTTCTGAAATGTTTTGTTGCTGGCTAAAGACCAGAGAAGTTGAGCAACATTCCTGGAGTCACACAGCAAGTCAGCTACAGAGCATGCAAAGAAAAAGGAAAAAAAAAAAAAAACACCCTTCAAACCAGCCACATCTACCCTAACCCTTCCCCACGCCCTGTGTAGGGGTGGGAGAGAACTCACCACCTCCTTCCTACAGCTCCTTCTCGCTAAGAAAATAAGAAGCCTAGAAGCCCAAGCAACTGTCGGGCCCCATCACAGGTAATTCTTGGGTTAAGTATTCTTCCACTACTCGCGCAGGGGCACTGTCTGGTGAGGGCAGCCCGCACCAGCTCCAAACTAAAAAGTCCCCGACTCACCCCAGAACTAGTCTCTGAAGATGCCCCAGAGGGAATCCCCCAACTAGGCCCAACTAGGCAGTCCCCTCAGCAGAGCTGCCTGCTTCACCACGGGTGAAAGGAAGGGATCTCCTAGAAAGACTCCCACCAGCCCATTCCTGAGCCCACCCGTGGGGAGAGGGCACAGGCTTGTAGTGCGGGTTCTTGAGGATGCCAGCGCAAGGAGTGCACAGCCCGCAAGCAACCTGAGTGTTCGGGGCATCACTGCTGGGTCCTGAAGAGGGGCTGACAAGGGCCTCCGGACTGTCCCACCGCAGCGTTCCGGGGCTTGCCACCACCAACGGGGGGCCAAGACCCTGACCATGCCAAATGCCTGGAGAAGGCTCCCCCTCTTCCTGCCCTGACCAAGACAGATTCCCACATGTCCCCTCTCCACTCCGCACCGCGCCCAGGGCACTCCGGCAGGCAAATACTCGCTGCCATACAAGTGAACTATGGAGGCTGAAGTCAGACGCGCAGACAGCGTTACCCGAGGCGGGGGTTGAGGGTGGGGGGTGCTCGGGCCAGAGATACCCAACTTTTATAGCCACTTTGAAAACTATGATCCATACCAACGCTGTGGCAAAGTCACTGCCCCAGGACTGCCCACACCTGTCTGGGCACCACTGTCGGACCGGGTGGGGCGGCCTGCCCTTTAAACACACCTCTATCTCGCCCGGGCCACTCGCCCACCCATTCCAGCAGTCGTCCCCGGGCGCAGTGAGGGCGTGCGGCGGGGAGCGGGTACCTGCTTCCTGAGCGCCTCGAAGGCTGCGCTGATGGTGTGCACCCTCGTCCGCTCCCTGGCGTTAGCCAGGAGCCTCCGGGTCTGCTGCAGGGCTTTGATCTCGGAGGAGGCGGCAGTAGCTTCTCCCGGTCGTTTCCTAGGCGACGCGGAGGAATCCGGGTGGTTATTGTAAATTACGTGTGAAATTGACGAGTAGGAACTTTCCCCCGGGCGCGTCGGGGGCGCTGGGCGCACAGTGGACTCCGGGGTCGCTTGCGGCGCTGGGGGCGCTGACGGCGCGGGGCGCGCGGGCGGTGCGCACAGCAAGATGCGAGGACGCAGACCCGGCTCCCGGAAAGGCTGTGCCTCTGGGCCCCCAGGAGCCTGGCTCTGGGGCTCAGGAGGCGGCGGCGGCGGCGGCGGCGGCGGCGGCGGCGTGGGGAGTCCTGGCCCCACTGCGCCCAGGGCGAAGCCGCGTTTCCGCGCGTCGGAGACCTCGGGCACCCGGGAGCCCCCGCGCTCCCCGGCCGTGTCCGCGCCCCCTCTTGGGGAACGGCCGGAGCCACTGGGGCTGGCACCGGGACCGGGACCGGCTGCAGCCGATGGGTCCTGTCCCGCAGCCCGTTGGTGGCGACTGCGCGGGGCTCCGGCTTTTCCAAGTCCAATCGGAAAGTTTTATAGCCGTTTGCGCGCCGCGCCGGCTCCTTGCCTTTCCGCTTAAGCTTCTTGAGGCCGTTCAGCTCCTTCACGCACACGGTCTTCCACGGCCCGTCCTCGAGGACCGGGATGTGCTTCATGGCGCGGACGGCGCGCGAGGCAGGAGCGTGGGGCTGCCCGGGCCGCCGCCGCGCTCAGCGCCGAGGAGTCTCTGGCTCTCCCCCTTCGCCCGCCCTCCCCTCCCTCTCCTCTCCCTTTCTCCCCCTCGCCCGGGGCAGCTGCGCCGCTGGCTTCGCGAAGCCGCCGGGCTGTCGGTTCCCGGAGCGCTCAGAGTGTCATCTGAAGTCGCTGCCGCCTTGCCAGCATTTCTGGAGAACGCCCGCTGCGCTCCATCTGTGTTTGTTTAGCCTCAGTTTACACAGAAGCCCAGTTCGCGAGATCAGTGAGCGCCGCCGCCTGGAGAGGAGGCAGCTCCCGCCGCCACCGCCTCCCCAGCCCCGGCCGCCCGAGCCGCGAGCGCCTTTAAAGAAACAGGAAGCATTTTTCAAAACAGCTGGGCCGCCGGCCGCCTCCTTTGTCCGCGTGCTCCCTACCTCCCCCCACCCCCATCCCCTTGGCCCAGAACCTGCCTCCTCGGCTCTCCCTCCCCGCCCCTACTCAAGTCGGGGGCGCTTCTATGTTCCCAGAGGACAGTCCGCTTCTTCACAACAGCCCCGAGCACGTGACTTATGCCCCCCCCTTCCCCCCCCCGGCCCTTCCCCAAATCACAGCGGGGCCTTCTCTCCCTGGCCTTGCAGGCCTCTCGGTGACGCAGCTCCGACCTTTCCCACCCGGTACCTTCCCGCCACTCCCTACGCCCCAACTCTCCGAGAGGCAGAAAACGCCGGGAGCTGGGACTTCTGCTGCGGGCGGATGGGGAAGGGGAGACTCCGAAGTTGCCCGGCGACCCGCACCCGCCAGGCATGGCAACCCAGTCCACTCTCACTTGCTGGAGCGGGGAAGCAAGAGGAGCAGAGGCTTAAGACAGGGAAACTGAGTCTCCGAAAGTTCCAAAGTCACAGAGGCAGAGGAGGGTGGAAGCTTCGGTTTAGGCAGACCTAACGTCTGCGAGCCTCTGCAGTCACCTCATTCCAGGCGCCCTGCTAAGCCGGCATTTACCCATCTATGAAATGAGAAATTCGGACAACATCAACGCCTAAGTCACAGCATTGCTCTGAGGAATTAAAGCACTAGGCACATAGGAAGGGGTCGTCAAATGGTAGCTGTCGTTGTTATTATTTTTATTTATCGAGGCAAAACAGCTACTTGAGGCAGATTTCCTGGGCCCAAACCCCAGCTCTGCCACTCACTGCATGACCTTGGGAAAGTCACTTAACCTCTCTGTGCCTCACTTTCCTTACCTGTAAAACGAGGGTTATAATCGTACCTGCCTCCCCAGGCGGTGTGAAGAGGGTGTATGCGCAAGACACTCAGAGCAGTGCCTGGCACCAGGCGAGAGCTTTGCTGGTGCCCACGGTTATTGGCAAGGCACAGAGGTCGACCCCCCAGACCCTCAGTCCTCTCTGTGCCATTCCACTGGAGATTCTGGAAAGAAGGGGTCAAACTAGTAGGCCCTCGCCAGAGAACCACCTCCCAGCCACTCCCTTCCGAGGCTCAGAAGAGGGCTTCACTCCTTGGTGGTCTCTTGTCCGTGGCTGTTGCTCAAGGAAGGTGGGCACTAAAAGCCAGCAAAGTGGTTAGGGAGAAGATGAACTGTCGACCCTGGCCTTGAACTCTGATGCAAACACAAGGGCTCACACAGTGCTTCTCTCCTCCATGGGAGAATGCCTAGGGGTTGAGGAGGCAGATGGCATGCAGGGTGCTGGGAGTTGGGATGGGGATCTGGGCAAAGCTTCAGGGGCAGGAGCATGGAGCTGGGGCGGGCGGTACTGGTTGGGCCTTGGCTTTTCAACTATGGAGCCCCGTGACCATGAGCAAGACGTTTCCTCCCACCGGCACTCTTTTATGCCTTTGAGGATATTTCTGTCCGGCCAACCTTTTCAGGGTAGCTGGGAAAGGACAAAGAGATCATGAATGTCAAAGGACTTTGACATAAGGCTTCAAACATAGACACACACACACACACACACACACACACACACACACACACACTGAGGCAAGTGGTTTTCTGACTGTAGTAAATGCAAATCTCATTTTGCTACCAAGGTGGGTGCCAGCATCATAAAGCATGTTCTCCCAGAGACACCCTCTTCCCTGGACACCTGCATATTCCTGCACCTTATCTCTGTCCTGGAGACCAAGGGTGTGCTGCCAAAGAGGAGCCCTCATTCTCCTGTCGTTTCCCTGCTCAGCCTCGAACTCTGAAGTCCTGGTTTTTGCTCCCAGCTCTCTCCCACAGCTCCCCTTTGCAAAGCACACTCTTCCTCACCCTTCCATGACCAGCTCCAGTCCCCCTCCTCCTGCGAACCTTCCCTGCTCACTACAGTCTCCAATTGCTCTTGCTGGTGTCTGCACATGCTTGCTCAAAAGTCCTGCTGCAACTTAGCCTCCACTGCAGCCCTGTTGGAACTCCTGGGCTTGTGCGTTCCTCAAAGGTGCACTCTTGCCTTCCTCCCTGTCTCTAAGGGCTGGTGCTCAGGAAGCCTCTGATAAGGACAAGCAGCCCTCATGCCCTTTACAGTCCTGTCTGGAGACCCAGTCCTCCTGTGCATCCAGCCAGTCAGCGGCAGAGATGGAGGAAAAGCGACACTCCTCCTCCAGGGCTGCTCAGGCACTCTCTGAGCTTCAGTATCTTCCTCTGTAAAATGGGAGTAATAATACCGTGCCTCACAGGGCTGCAAGGACTCAAAGACGCTGCATGTGCAGCATGTGGCATGATGCCTAGAGTCTGGGAAATGGTGACCTGGGGCATCCTGGGTGAGCCAGCTGCTCAGGCCCCCTTGCGTCCCAGACTTGGGTGTAGTTGAAGACTGGAGTGTCCATGGCTAGTTAAGGGGTGTGAGAAGTCTCTAACAGGACTGAATTTTGTCCTTAAAGAGGCCAAGCTGTGTCTGGGAAAATCACATTTTGGCTGAATACCAAGGGATCCACTCATACTGATCCTGAGCCCTGTGCCAACTTCCCCCAAATAGGGGAGAAGGTCACTGAGATCCCTGGGGCAGGAGGAGGAGAAGGGATTGGATAGGAATGATCAGGCATGCAGGGTGGAGGTAGAGCAGGGCTCCAAGCCGGGCTACAGGCTCCCAGACAGGCTCTTTCTCTCCAAATGCCAGGGCCCCAGAGTTGGCAACAGCCAAGCCCAGAGGGATCTTCACCTTGTCACATACCAGGTGTGTGACCTTGAGCAGCTCCCTGACTTCTCTGAGCCTCTGTTCACTATCTGAGCATCATCTCTTGAGTCTCGAGATGGAATGGTGTGTGTGGGAACAGGTGGCAAATTGTAAAGAGGCCAATTGACGTGGAATCCCCGCTATTGCCATTGTCAGCCTGCCAGGTTGCAGACCTTCCAAGTCCAGGCTGTCTACCCACACCCCACCAGCCTAAGGCTCAAACCTGTCTTCCAAGGGCTCTTGCTTCTGCCTTCCTCAGCCTTGCTGGGAATTGGGGCAGAGACCAGCTGGCAGCACCCCCTGGTGGTATCACACTATTGGGACTGCACACAACACTGCGGTCTCCCCATGAGGAACTTGTGCCCATTGTGGTGGCCCTGTAATAGCAGTAATGTGGATTTCAGGAATTCATAGACTTTCCAGGATAAAAAGTCTCCCAAGGCTCCAGGTGGCCCTACTCACGCCTTTGGATGGGACAACGCAGACAACACCCTATGCCCTTCATTAAAAACATCGCCCACTGAATTAACTGTTTGAGGTGACCCTGGGATTGAGTGATGTTGTCACTGGAAGATTCCACACCTCTTGGATGGCAGGTCTAGGGAAAAGTAATAAAGATAAAAAGGGAAGGCAAGGCAAGAGCTTAGGGGTCAGGCCAATGGGAGCAGATGCTAGAAAGCCAGGCAATCGTAATTTTTTAATACTGCCATGCAAGAAGCACATACGAACTCTATCTCACTAATCTTTATCATCACCCAGGGAAGTAAACCCACTTTATAGATAAGAAGATTAAGACTCCTAGTGGGGAAAAAAAAATATTGCCAACAGAAAGAACAGTCGTGGGATTTGAACCCAGGCCAACTGACCCCAAAAGCCAAGCTCTGAACCACTGTGTCCGCTGCCTCCTGAGAGCTCAGCGACTAGCATCTGGGAGGTGATAACTGGGCCATCTATGGGGCTGGCCTGTGTCAGCCAGCTCTTCCTGCTGTGCTGCCAGCCTGGTGGGCTTCTTGCTGTCCACCTCTCAGCTGGAGCCACTGGCCTCCCTTGGTCCAGCACAATGCCCTTCTAGCTCCTTCTAGTCAGGGTCAGATGGCAAGGGCATATAGAGCCCAGATCTTGGTATCCAGGCACTGGGGCCCTCCTCCTTGCCAGTGGAACATGCCCAGCATTTCCTTGGTGCACACACTACCCAAGTGCAGACAGGACAGCCCTGCAGGGTGGCAGCCAGTGATTAGCTGCTTCTTGGCCGGATGGGATGGAACCTTGGATGCTTGCTACATGAAGCTCTGCATTCCTAAATCTGGAGTCCCTATTTATGGCTGTTCAGATTGTTCCAAAGTAGGTGTGGCACCCATAAGAGAAAGGGAGGAAGAGTGGAAATTAGACTGCCAGGAGGAAACTCTCCTGGTGGAAACAGACACAGTATGAATGGTGCCCCCCTGGGGTGGTACTCACAGCAGCACCAGAAAGCACCACCCAGGGGAATAAGAAGAATCCAGAGCTTCTTCCCACCTCCCATTCACAGTGCTAGCACTGCCACCATTAACCAGCAGGACATTGGATCCAGAGGACAGTGATGAGGCATCCAGGCAGGAAGCTCTTTCAGACTCTCCTGCAATCTTCCTTCTACCTTCCTCTATTCAAATGGCCATCCCAATTATGGAAAACTGAGTCTTTGGGGCTGGACAGATGCCAGATAAGGACACTCTCTCCCTGAGACCTGCTGTGTGCACTATCTCAGCACATGCGCTGTATACCTTCTAACCCATGTGCAGAGGGCAGTGCCCAGCGGGTAGGGTTTAGTCCTGACTCTTGGTCAGAGTGGAAAGGGAGAGTGGGGAGGGGAAAAGGTCACGAGGGTTGTCAACAAAAAACAGGAGGAGCCTGGCATGACAGATCTCCACACCATTGGCCAGGTATCCTGTTAAAACAGAACATATGTCATTTCTCCGCTTAAAACCTCCCCTTGAATTCTTTTGCTTGGATGTGTTAATGGCTGCTATGAATTCCTTCCCTCCCTGTATGCATGGAGAGATGGACTCTGTCCCTCCATTACCATGAACCTGGGCTAGCCTGTGGCTGCTCTGGCTAATGGAGCCCTGCAGAAGTGCTGCTGTGCTTTATGGAGACTGGCTGTTTCGGCTTCCTGCCAGTTGGAAGCCTTCAGTTGCTAAGTGAGAAGTCCAGGTGGGTTCTACTGAAGAGAGAGGCCACATAGAAAGCAACACAGTGCCAGACATATGAGTGAAGAAGGCGCTCAGCAGAACCTTATGGGTGCCTCCAGCCCCAGCCTCTAGCTGGCTGCAGCCCCATGGGAGAACCCACTAAAGAACCACCTGGCTGAGCCCAGTCAACTCACAGAACCATGAGAAAGAATATTAAAAGGTTGTGTTAAGCCACTACAGTTTGGGGTGGTTTCTTATACAGAAATAGAGAACTGGAACATTTGAGTAGGAGCAAAAGTTGACATCTGGTCCCCCATTTCCTCTCTAACCTCATCCCCCAACCTAGCCCATGCACTCTGCTCTCACCACACAGGGCTCCCTACCACTCCTTGAATCTACCCAGCAGGCTCCCACCTCAGGGCCTTTGCACTGGCTGTTTACTATGCCTGAAATGCCCTTGGCTCAGGTAGCCTCAGGGTTCACTCCCTCACCCCTTTCTGGTGTTTCTATGTCCGCTTCTCAGTAAGGCTGCCCCTAATCACCCTCTATGAAGTTTGTACCCTTCCCCTTCAGTATTTTCTGCCTCTTCCTTGCTTTATTTTCAATGGCATTTACTATCATCTGCCATACTGTAGATATCACTGGTTGCTTGGTTTCTGTTTCCCACACACTAGAAAGTCAGTTCCACGAGGGCAGGGATTTTTGCCTGCCTTGTTTACTGCTATATCCCAGCTGGTAGAACAATCCCTACTACACAGTAGACACTCAATAAGTACTTACTGAGTGAATGAAGGCCCACTCCTCTGTGCGGACCAAGACCTGCTCAGCTATTCAGTCAGCTGCTTTGACCAGAAAAAAACAGTGGATCCAGAGACAGAGTTGGTCTTGTCAAAGGCACAGCTGCCCTGACTGCCAAGAACTTGTGATTGTCTTGAATCCACAGTCTTCTCTGGCATTGGGTTCCCCCACCTGATCAATTGAGTTGAGAACAATGGATTCAAGTCAACAGTCATTCTTTTTTTTGAGACGGAGTTTAACTCTGTTGCCCAGGCTGGAGTGCAGTGGCACAATCTCAGCTCACTGCAACCTCTGCCTCCCAGGTTCAAGTGATTCTCCTGCCTCAGCCTCCCCAGTAGCTGGGATTACAGGCACCTGCCACCATACCCAGCTAATTTTTGTATTTATAGTAGAGACGGGGTTTCACTGTGTTGGCCAGGCTGGTCTCGAATTCCTGACCTTGTGATACACCCGCCTCGGCCTCCCAAAGTGCTGGGATTACAAGCGTGAGCCACCATGCCCAGCTAACGGTCATTCTTACATTGGACAGATCTTGAGCTGAGCCGGGCACTGTAATGGGACTAGTTAGAAAGGTAAGTTTGGTGACCAGGCATGGTGGCTCAATCCTGTAATCCCAGCACTTTGGGAGCCTGAGGCAGGTGGATCCCTTGAGGCCAGGAGTCTGAGACCAGCCTGGCCAACATGGCAAAACCCCATCTCTACCAAAAATACAAAAAATTAGCCAGTTGTGGTGGCACGCACCTATAATCCCAGCTACTTGGAAGTCTGAGGCAGGAGAATCGCTTGAACCTGAGAGGCGGAGGTTGCAGTGAGCCGAGATCACACCATTGTCCTCCAGCCTGGGTGACAGAGCAAGACTCTATCTCAAAAAAAAAAAAAAAAAAAAGATAAGTTTGGCGAGGTTTCTGCCACCAAAAGCTCACATCATGTGAAGAGATCATCCCCATCCCTTCCTTTATCCACCATAACCCTTCACTACCCTCTGTAGAGCATCTGCTAAGGCTGGGGTTATGCAGCAGTGAATAGAGAAAACCTCTACCCTGTGGAGCTGACATTCTAGTAAGAGGAGACACAGTCCCCACCTCAAGGAGCTCCAAGTCCAGTAGGAAAGAAAATCCAAATCTGAACCAGTACAACTAAGGAAAAAGTTGTGGAAATTCAGAGTGTAGCCAAACAGCTCTGGGGGACTTCCTGGAAGAAAAGACATTTGAACCAGGCTGGAAAGATGGTGGGATTTGGCCAGGCAGACCACCTTCCTGAGAAATGCCTATGGCTTGCTTCCTCTCCTCCTCCAAACCTTTGCCCTTGTGTCACTTGGTCACTGAGGCCTCCCCTCACCACCCATTTCCAGCTGGAGCCACCAGCCATTTCACCTTATGACATGCTCTATGCTTTACTTGTACAGCGTGTTTGTTTTGTGTCCCCACTTGAAGAAGAGCGGAAGTGGCAGGTAGGAGCAGTGATTGGATGTGGGCAGAGCCCAGTGAGGTTCCCACTGGCAGGTGACATGACACTGTCCTGACCATCGAGGGTCTGCTAGGGATGATTTCAGCCTCAAGGAGCCCTGCCTAAGGAAGAAACATGGTCGGCCCCAGAGGATAAGCACGCTGCCCTGGAGCAGCCAAGTCTCCAGGCTCTCAGCTTCCTCTGCCTGGCATCTGACTTGTCCCTGCCTTCTCTTGCTCCTCTTCCCTCCCCCTGACATGCTACTGTCCCCCAGATTCCTCATTCTGAAGGCTCTGATGGATGCAGGAAGAAGGCTAGGGTCCCCTGCTGGTGCTCTGCTCCTCTCCTGTGCCCTATGAGATTCTATTTCTGCAAAACAATATTATTCATCATATTAACCTGTTTGTTAATGTGAATTTTGATCGCCTTTGTAGTTTTGCTTGTATTCATTTATTAATTTGTTTTGGGCTTATAGTTATATACAAATTAAAAGCATAAAGCACAAGAGCATAATTCAGATCTTAAGGCTCTGGGACAATGTGTTTCCTTTTGGGACAAGGGTATATGTTACTCAAGTTCAAGAAGCTCTGGGCTGGACACTATCTGAGCTTTCTGCAGCTCTGATTTGGTGGTCTGGAAGTTGAGAGATGCATTCTCTTCCCAGGACCAGCTCGGTACCCTTCGGCATCTGCCTCCCCTGTCCCCGACCTCCCCAACCCCCACCTCAAGCCTCAACCTCTTCATCTGTAAATGGAGGCCTCTTCATCTGTAAAAGGGAGGGGGAGGTGGAACCCACAGATCTCAAGTTCTTCCCATCCTGGTGTCCTAGGATTTGTCTTAACCCTCTTAAAAACCCCAGAGCACAGCAGTGGGGAAAAGTGAAACATTCACTCGTGAGAAAGCGAGCTCCCCTGCATGCCTAACATCCATCGCAGGCAACAAAAACTGTCTCCCAGGGCCTCCATGAGCCCAGTGAACACCAACGAGGGACCAGCCAGGAGGGCAGGCGGTGAGCGAGCTGCTCATTAGGGCTTTGCTCTTCAGGACCTATTTGTCAACAGCCTAACGAGGCTTGGCTTGAGCTAGTGATCTCCTGGGAGCTGTTAGCAATCCCCGCAGATGCGCTTTGTGGTTAGATGTGAAAGAGCGTGCTGACTTCTTCTTCACCTTCTTCTTCTTTAAGGAAAACAACTTTCAGTTCCCCAAGGAGCACATTCCTTCATTGTGAAGTCTTCCCTCCGCATTTCCCCATTCCCTCGGTAAAGAAAGGAAGCAAAAAAGCCTTGGCTGCTGCTTCTGCGTAGGCTCCTCAAACAACAACAGCAAAAAACTATTTTTGCAGCTCTCTGAAAAAGTCCCCACTGATGGCAGCAGCCAGAGAACATGAGGGGGCAGAACAGAGCTGACGCAATGCACATTTAATAGCAATGAGGAAAATTAATAAGGCACCAGCTCAAGGGCAGCCCCACAGACCTGGACACCCCAGGGACAGCTGTAGACCTGGTGGTCCCCAGGCTGAGTCCTCAAGATGCCTAATCAGTTGCAATTCTAGATCAGCACAGCTGGAGTGAGGCTTGGAGATCATCTACTCCAGAGGACAAATGCTTTTTATCACGCATGCCAAATCTAATTGATTGGTAGAGGCTGCCTGAAGCTCTGTGTTAAAAAGGATCTTGAGGCTGCATCTGGGTCCCTTTGGGAATGAGTGCTATAATTGATTAGCAATGTCTGCCATGGATGAAAGAAGAGGAGTGGCAGGATTCACACCATGTGTTTGCCACTCCTGGTCTAGTTCAATCCCACCATTTTTTTTTTTTTTTTTGAATGAGAGAGACTGAATCCTGATGCCCATTGTTGGTAGGGTTTTCCCGGTCTTCTCAGGAATCTGACTCCTGTTGGTCAGTGGCAGGTAGCCTGAATGTCTCTGAGCACTGAAGATGTCAGATCCAAAGACTGTCTCCAAAAAGCCAAAACAACTACTGATTTTAGTTAATGCTATAAGCTTCCTGTTTTCTGGAAATAATCGGTAAAATTAGTTGTCTCGTGGAATCGACTGGTCAGTTCAACCAATGTAGGTGATGTATCAGGCCCGGGTAAGCCCCAAGCCAGTGTCTACCTAACATTAGTGGTCAGTTTTGTCAAAAAGAGTTCATGGGGGAGGCTAACCAACTATCTGAGCTCAAGACAACAGAATTCCCAAGTGGTCAACAAAGTTGTTCTAATCAGATGAATCACCGTCTATCTGATTACTACCAGACAAACTTGAGTCAAGCTGTTCTAACCATAGTGGTCAGGACTCCACCTCCCTCACCCTCATCTCCTCCTGCCCTTCCAGCCTGGCTTCTTTCCTTTCCCCTCTTGAGCCGGTGACAGACCCTGCTTCCTCTGGCAGAGAATCCTTCTGCGGTGGGTTGAACACCTCGAGAAAGTCTTCCTGACTGACCCTTCCAACACCTGCAGATAGTTCAACTACCTTAGAGCCTCTCCTTCCATCTGTGACATCTCAGAAACCATTCAGGCCACTCCTCATTTTAAAACTGAGGCTTGAGAATGGAAATGGCTCACTTGATATCATACAGGAGGTAGATTGTTGACTTTAACCAATTGCCCCCCACTCAGTTGGCTCAGGTCTCCTGATTCCAACACCAGGGTTGTGGTGGCTGCCCAGGGAAAATCCATTCTGTCTGGTTCACTGAGCTTCGTGCATTACTCAGAGCAACACAGATAACTTCTGAGGACTCCCGGAAGTGGGCGGACCTTCACTCTGGGATGGCAAAGAACTTGACATGTGATGGGGGTCTGCGGAGGAGTGTGGGGGGGCGTGGGTCATTGGTAAGGGGGGTAGGCTGCAGGAGAGGGCTGACCTGGTATGAACCCTGGGGGGACTGCCAAGGGGCCCAGCCGCTACCTCCTGGGAACAAGGAAACAAGGTAGTTTATCTCTCTGGCCTCTGAGTGTTTGTCATACTGCCCCCTGGAAGTCTACCCTGGCATCTTAGGTGCCCAACATTCCCCATCTTTAATTCAACAATCCTCTTTTGGGTGGGGCAGGGAAAACAAGCCCTTCCACAAGGAACTTGGCTAAGTGAAAACTGGCCCTCAGTGGTGGTAGACAGAGCCCAGGTTTAGGTCAGGGATGGTCTTGAGTTGACCCCCGGTTCACCACTTACAAGCTGGGAGCTTGGCTGAGTTCCTTGATCTCACTGGGTCTCAGTTTCCAGGATAGAAAGATTACTGGCCCTCATAGGGTTTTTGTAAGGATTAAAGGGAGATTATCAATGTAAAGGGCTGAGCACAGGGCTTGGCACATGGTAGCTAATAACTGCACCTTGAATGTCTCTCCTCTCCTCTCAGTGCAGTACTATACATGCTTCATTCAGGGCTCTGATCTCACCACACCTCCTTTAGGAAGCCTTCCCTGGACACACTCAGGCCAGAAGAACACACTCAGCTCTGGGGAACTTCTAGGCTCACCTGCCAGTGTTCTATACTGAAAGCCTTGTTTCTCCAAAGAACCCACAGATCACTGGGGGCTGATGTGGTCTGCTGCCTTCCTCGCTCCTGCAAGCTCCCAGCTCAGAGCTGAACACACAGCGCATGCTGAATAACATGGCTGCACAAACTCCTGGCACCCTCTCCCGGCCCCGGCCCACCTTATTTCCCTAGATCCCCTGACTTTCCAAACCCCTGTCTCATTTGTTCCTAATGCTTCTGTCTCCACGTCTCCAGAGCTCTGTTTGCATGAGGGAAAAAAGTCTACACACACACACACACACACACACACACACACACACACAGCCCAGAAAGCATCCAGTTGCTCCCGGGCCGGCTGCCAGCGATTGAGTGACCTGCAGCTTCCTCCCCAAATCACATTCCACTGGCACGGATCTTGCCCCGCCTGACGCCAGCCTCCAAACTCGCCCCCAGAGCAAACATTTCCAGTTGGCAGCTCGGCCTTGTTTTTCTGAGGCCCTGATTTGGGCTCCCTTATAGAAAATAGAAAACAAAATTCATGGGACCAAAATGAAATAAAATAATTTTAAAAGGATGGACGGCCGGGGAAGGCATTTGCTCCAAGTCACATGGAAAAATAGAAGCTTCAGGGTGTGCAAAGAGTGTTTAAGAAGCAAACACACATGCTCACCATCCCCCCTGTCCTGCTGGCTCTGAGGCTGTGATCAATTCATTCAGGCTGCTGTCTCCCGCTAAAAGACTTACTCTGTTCTCATTCACAGCTGCGAGGGGAGGACCTGGGAGAAGGGTGGCGGGAGACCACAGATCTGAAAGGGGAGGGTGGTCGGGGTTACAGGACTGTTGTTTGTTCCAAAGGGGAAATTAGAGGAAGAAAAATAAACATGGCCAGCCAGATTTTAACTCCAGTGCATGAGGCGTCCGGGGATGGACAGGGTATGTGTGTGCGTGTGCTGGCGTGTGCACATGCCTGTGGGCGCCGCCGTGTTTGCCTTCTCAAAATAAGAGCTGCTCAGTGGAAAGATGTCATAACCCAGGCTCAGGCGGCGGGGGGACAGGCCAGCCGGGGGGAGCCGAGGCTGGCGCCCAGGCCTGCCGATGGGGTCAGGCAAAGGCCGGGTGTCAGAACAGGGGAACTGTGAATCAAGGGCCAGGCGTGTGATGCCAAAGGTCAGCCCCCAGCTGGGGCTCAGTCCATGGGGAAGAGGTGGTCTCAGGAGCATTGCTAAGAAAGGATGAGCTCATGGGATGTGGGGCTCATCTCAGCAGCGGAGGGTGGCAGTGTGGGGAGTGAGGCCCCAGGGGAGGTCCATGGAGGTGGAAGGGACTAGGTGAGGTGGCAGGGTGGGGAGGAGGACAGAGAGGTGGTTAGCTGACCGCAGAGTGAGGACAGATGGCCACCAATCTGGCTGGGTCACAGAGCTGAGGAGCAGGGCTGCAAAGAACCTCCTGCCCAGGAACAAGGATGCTGGGAGGTGGCATGGGGAAGGAGATAGGGATCCCAGGACTGAGAGCACGTGGGACCTGGGCTGAGATGTAGGGTCCTCGGCCCAGCAGAGTCCCAGATGTGTTGTCAAGCATCAGGCCAGGAGTGAGTGGGCAGTCACACGAGAAGCCGGGCAGGTCCTTCAGCTTGGGAAGCCGTGAGACAGGGCGAGAGCAGGCAGCTCAGAGCTGGCACGAGGACCTGTGTGGCTGGGCTGCTTCTCCATGGTGCCAGCTTCTCCATACAGGGAAGATCCTGGCACCTTTAAGGGAGCTGGCAGTACCAAAGAGATCCCAGAGTGAGGGCCTGATGGAGTCTGCAGTGGCTGTAGGTGTTCAGCTTGATGGTCAAGGACTCTGGAGCAGGAAGGTACACAGCCCAAGAGGGAAGATCCAGTATCCCCCAGAGGGTGATGGCAGGACCGCCTGTGTCCTAATCACATGGGGTATGTAATAAAATGTACCTTTCTGCCATTCTTCCTACCTGCTGGATCAGAACCCGTGTGATTGGGCCACCAAGGAGCTGAACTTTAGATGGCCAGCCATGGGATTCTCCTGCACATTCAAGCTGAAGAATCCCTGCCCGAGCTGATGTTGCCAAATCCTTTGACCTTCCTGGCCCCTCTTCTCTGGCTGTCCACTATCTGTCCAGACCCTAGGAACCACAGGACTTTCCACTTTTCCTTTACCACAGTCTTCAAAGAGACTAGTCGACAAACCTTTCCCAAGGGTATTTTGACTTTGATTCTGAATCTTTGTGAACCCAAACAAATGAGTCTCTAATGGTGGAAATTCAGGCCTGGAGAGAGCCAGAAAAAGAATCTTGGGAAGAACATGGGGTGCCTTCCAACTAACCCTCAAATTCACTGTGTATCTGGTAGGCCCCTAAGATAGTTTTTTAAAAAATATGTTCCCTTAATTGATCAGTTCTCAGAATAGTGACTTGGTTCTTTTTTATTGTCATTTTGAATTCTTGGATTTTTACAATATTTAATGTGTTTCGGTTCATTGCAGGATTTTGTATGTTTGTTTTGGTTTGTTTTGAATGCACAAATAATCCCATTTTATCCAGTGGGAGCTCCTTCAAGTTGGCACCTGAGTCCTTTTGACATGCCCCTCATGGTGTTTGATCACTTTCTCACTTTCTGGTTCAGGATGTTCTCGGCTCATCTTGTATATTTGTTGCTCCAGACCTGGAAACAGGCAATTCTCCAAGAAACCTTGGGTCCCTTCAGTGAAAAAAGATACTTAGAGACCACAGTTTGGGCACTATACGTGCTCAACCAGAGACAGCTTCTTTTCTTTTTGTTTCACAGTCTTCTCGAATAACTTGAGTCTGGGCCAAGTGCATCTGAAGGACCCCACATTCTGCCCCATTAAGTGTGTTTCTCCTGGATCCCAGGCTGTCTCTTCCTTGGAGGTAAGCTCTGCCCACCTGAAGCAGCCTCCTTTCTTTTTCTTCTGTCCCCAGAGATTAACCTCAGTCTCCAGGGCTGGTCCATCAGCCCCAAAACCCGCCCCACCGTCTCTTTTGGGTGTGTACTGGAATGTGAGATGCACCAAGAGAGTTGCTTACCTCTCTATGCCATAGGTTCTTCATCTGCAAAGTGAGGTTTTAAGGATTTTATTTTTCTTCTTTTAGAGTTAGGGTACCATTCTGTCACCCAGGCTATAGTGCAGTGGCACAATCACAGCTCACTGCAACCTCCAACTCGTGAGCTCAAGTGATCTTCCCACCGCAGCCTCCCAAGTAGCTGAGACTACAGGTGCACACCACCACACCTGGCTAATATTTTAATTTGTTTTTAGAGATGGGGGTCTTGCTATGTTGCCCAGGCTGGTCTCAAACTCCTGGTCTCAAGCGATCCTTCTGCCTCTGCATTCCAAAGTGCTGGGATTACAGGCATGAGCCACTGCACCTGGCCAAAAGTATTTTAAATGAGATAATTCAAAGTTCTTAGCACAGTGCTTAGCAAATAGTGAGCACTAGACTACCATATAGATTTGTATTATTAATAGTGTCTGCCAGGGGAACCTACAAGGTCTTTATGTGTACAAATAGAATTTCTGGCAGACTTCTCCAATATTCCCCAGTAAGAGGGTTTGTAGATCCTCCCACCTTGCTGTAAAACAGAGACACAAAGGAATTTCTGCCGCATTAGACCATTTGAAGGAGGGAGCCCCCAGTTGGGAAAGGATCATTCAAAAGAAGGAAGAAGCCTATGTAGGGATGTCTTACGCTGCAAGAAACACACAAATGTGTGTAGAGGATGGTGGGCACTGCAAAGCATGTGTGGGGTAAGAGGAACTTTGTGTAAGTATAAACCAGAGTCGCAGGATGGCAGGGCTGCATGAAATTTTAGCCTGTGGGATCTGAGGCAGCTCTAGGGACTGGCTCCCCACTCCCCACTTATTGACCAGCAGTCAATAAGCTGGTGACAGATATTCCTGTTTCTCCTCTTTCCACACAGACAGTAGCTTTGCACGGCTCTTCCATCTTTAAAATTAGGCACAGCCATGAGGTTTGCTTTAGTCAATGAATTGTCAGCAGAAGGGGCGTGTGTCACTCTAGATAGAAGCCTTAAGGGCCAATGTACAATTGGTCAAACTTCCTTCCCCTGCCTTAGCCTGCGTTCCCGTGTGACTGTGGTGCAGAGGTTTCCCTGCTGACTTGTGATGGACAGGTCATGTGTGGTCAAGAAGAAATTCTTGTTGGGCTTAGCCCCTGAGATTTGGGGTTGTTTCCGCAGCATTACCTAGCCTGCCCGGTCTGATTGCTCTCTATCTCCTTCTCAGTGGTTTATCCCCTGTCTCAGGGAGTCTGCTTCCCTCTGTGAATCTGCTCCATCCTCTTCTCATTCTTTCCCCTGACTCTAGGATAGCTCTTCTTGCCTTGGAGCCTTGGAGCTCCTCATCTCCGCTTTCACATCTCTTCCACTTGCCTGACATTCTTCTAGGGCCCATCTCTGCTTTGTGGCTTTACCTGTAACTGTCATTCTTCAGGATCTCTTACTTCGGAGAGATAAAGAAAGACTCTGACTGCCCCAGCGCATCTCTTCATGCCAAGCTGCACATCAGTTATTGCTGGCTGTGCAGCAATAACTGGCTCTCTGGGCTCAATCCCAATCCCTGGCCCAAATGGCTAGAAAGGACGAAGACAAGTGACGGGCGTGCTATTACAAGATACAAAACACAGCGCCTGCCCCAGGATGTGATGGGGGCACGGCCACATGGCAGGGGCTATGAGTGGGCAGATACCAGGCCTAGGGAACGGGTGAGAGAGAGGGAAGGATGTTTGCGTTTAAGCACTAAATCAAATTAACCTTCCATCTACAAGATACTAAACATCTGGCTGAAACAAGAGCACTTTGACAGAACATCTGGATATGCACTCGGCACAGTGTGCAGCAGCTGGATCCTTGGCAGCATCTGCGGGAGTGACTGATGTGGGGTCTCCTCCGTGTGTTTAACATCACATTTGTGCTTTCCTTTGCCTGTAACAGAAAACCAGATTCACACTGGTTTAAATTTTAAAAGGGAAATTTTTAGCTAGCTGGGCTGAAAAGTCCAGAGATGAGGCTGGCTTCAGGTTAATCTAACAGCTGAACAATGTCACCAAGGACCCAGTTTCTCTGTTTCCTGACATCAGTTTTATCCCCAAACTGGCTCCCCTTGGAGGTCCCAGAAAAGCTGCCAGAAGTCTGCACAGTTTCACTTATCTTGCTAACATCAGAAGAGTGGGTTCATATTTGTCCCCCATGTTGCTAGCAATAAAGCCTGACACCACCTACTCTGATTGGACAGGACTGGGCCACATGCCACACTGATCCAATCACTGTGACCAAAGGGTAATGGAATGTGCTGACTGGCCTAGTCACATGCTCCACCTTGGAATCAGAACCATGAAGTTCTGAAGCCAATTTCTTCCAAACTGCATGAAAGCCGGGCACTGTGGTTCATGCCTGTAATCCCAGCACCTTGGGACCCAGGAGGATTGCTCCAGCCCGGGAGTTCAAAACCAGCCTGGGCAACATAGCAAGATGCTGTCTCTACAAAAAACAAAATAAAATAAAATAAAATAAAATAAAATAAAATAAAATAAAATAACTGGGCATGGTGGCACATGCCTGTAGTCCCAGCTACTCAGGAGGCTGAGGTGGGAGGATCACTTGAGCTCAGGAGGTCAAGGCTACACTGAGCCATAATTGCACCACTGCACTGCGGCCTGGACAGCAGAGCAAGACTCTGTCTCAAGAGGAGAGAGAGGAAAAAAATGAACTGCATGGATTCCCAACACAAGTTGGAGAATGTTGAGAAGAGGGAAAAGGGCCATGGAAGTATATCTGCTGCTAGACACAGGGTTGGGGCGGGGGTGAGGCAAGCGAGGAGCCTAGGGCACAGAATTTAAGAAGATATTCCCTCTCGGGGTCATATGTGGACCCTGAACTGTCATAGCCCTGAAAGGGAGCATCTCCTTAAATGTTGTGCTCATTTAGACATGCCATTTGCCTCACCCTAGTGACAGTGTGAGCCCTGGCAGCACAATAAATTACCCCAAAACTTGGTGGCTCCAAACAACAAACATTTATCATCTTACAGTTTCTGTGGGAAGGGAATTTGCAAGTAGTTTAACTGGGGATTCTGGCGTGGGGTGTCTCATGGGATTGCAGTCAAGATGTCAGCCAGTGCTGTAGTCATCAGAAGGCTTGCCTGGGGCTGGAAATCCACTTCCAAATGGCTCCTTCACGTGGCTGTTGGCAGAAACTGAGATCTCAGTTCCTCCTCATGTGGTCTCTTCATAGGACTGCTGGAGCTTCCTCATGGCATGGTGGCTGGCCTCCCTTATAGCAAGTGGTCCAAGAAAGAGCAGGGTGAAAGCTACCCCGCCTTTTAGGACATAGTCTCAAAATTCATACAGCATCATTCTGCTACTTTCTATTCCTTTGAAATGAGTCACTAGTCCAGTCCATATTCAAGAGGAGGGGAATTAGCTGCCACCTTTTGTAGGAAGGAATGTCAAAGAATTTGTGGACGTATTTTTTTAATTTTTAAAAGTGTTATTTATTTTTTGTTTATAAAGACAGAGTCTTGTTCTGTTGCCCAAACTAGAGTGCAGTGGCACGATCATAGCTCACTGCAGCCTCAAACTCCTGGGCTCAAGTGATCCCCCCACCTCAGCCTCCCAAGTAGCAGGGACCACAGGCGTACACCCCCATGCCCAGCTATTTTTTTTAATTTTTTTTTTTTTTTGTAGAGATAGTGTCTTGCTGTGTTATCCAAGCTGATCTCAAACTTTTGGCCTCAACTGATCCTCCTGCCTCAGCCTCCCAAAGTGTTGGGATTACAGGTGTGAGTCACTGCACCCTGTCTGTAGACAAATTTAAAGGCACTCCTTGAGACAATGACAAGATAACTGGGTCACTAAAGATGCTTAAATTACAGCTTCCTTACTTCCCATTATCTAAGACTGAGATAATACATATGCTTTATCTCATGTGCCAACTTTGCTTGATTGGTAATGACTGTCTGAGAGAGTTAAGATTGATTGTTAATATCTGCTCTTGGCCAAACCAACACTCATTGCTTCCTATGATTTTGAAAACAGAATTTGTCTTTGTTCAGGATCCAGCTGCAATGTGCTCAGAGAAGGTGGCTCCCCCATCATGAATCAGGATTGTCCTAAACGATACCTCCCATGGGAAGGGGTAATCTCGTTTGCTCTTGCCAGCAATTGTGACGCAGTTTGGCCAAAATAAGGGGAGTTCTGATGGAGAGGTTCCGGAAAAGGTTTTCCTTCTGGATTAAATGGCAGTGGTGGGGAGAATACTTCCTTTGAAAGCAGTTTTAGAAGGACATAATGCTTGTAGGTCAGGCTGCCACATGACCACCCAAAGGAAAAACTATAAGAATTTCTAGGAGATGGAGCCAGAGCCCAGACATCATGGAGCTGCTGGGTTAACTGACCCTGGAACTGCCCTCCTCTGGACTTCTTGTTTTGAGCGATAACAAATGCTCTTATTGACATTCTAATTGGGTTTTCAGTTATGGGTGGCCCAGTGCAAGCTAATCGATATGTGAGATAGTCCCACATATCAAGATGGTTTTATGTTCCTTCATATACCTTGAAGAAAACCAGACAAGTTCCTTCCTGGCATCCTGCGAGAATATGACTCAATATGACTTATCACGTCCTTCTTCAGGATCACAAGGCTGTCTGGAGCCTCTTCTTGGCTAAGTAGGAAAGTAGAACCCTGCACTTTGTCTTCTTTCCTTCTGTTAGATGCAGATCTTTTTCCAGAGGCCTTCACCAAGGAATCCAGAGCCACTTCAGGTCTGGGACCCAGTGAGTGGCAAGTTCATTGATCTCTGGGGAAAGGGAAGGGCTTTTGGCCCTCAAGAAACTTGTTTATGATAGACCCCTAAGACCCAGTCACCCAGGAGTGGGGACCAGGGATGCCAGGGGTCAGGTCTGGCAAGGGCACTAACTGCTCCAGAGCCTACCCCGTTTCTCTTCCTGTTCCCTCTTCTCCTTCCAAGAGCTTCTCTTCCTCTCTGCTTTCCTCAGCCCCAATATCCATTGTCTCCTTTTGCATTGAGACTGTTATTCTGGACACATGGATGCTCAAAACCAAGGCGCATTTCCCAGCCTCCCCTGCAGTTGGGGCCAGCTGTGGGAAGTGTATTCTGGCCATTGAGAGGCAGGGGGACGAGTGTGTCAGCTCCTGCGCTGGGCCATAAAGTGGGGTACAGTACCCTTCCTCTGCCCTGCTGCTTGAAATAGACTGTTGTGTTTGGGGGTGGGCATGTTTGATCATGAGGATGAGGATGACACCCTGAAAATAATGGAAAGAGAAGGCTCCTGGGCTCCCACGGCAGCCCTGGGCCTCCTACTTCTGATTGTTATCTAAGTGAAACTTCCATCTTGTTTGTTTGAGCCACTGTTATGTTGGGGTCTGTGTTACCTGTAGCCCAGACCTTTTTCTCCCCTCTCCTCCTTTATATTGCTCTCTCTCTCTTCTTTATATTGCTCTCTTTTCTCCTTTTCCTCCTTCCTCCCACTCCTTTTTTCTCCCAATCCCCAAAGCCGCTCGCCTTCCCCACCTCTCTTCTCTCCAACCCACTAGCTTCTTCCAAAATGGCAGGTGATAGGCACAGACACCAAGGGTGCGGAGAGCCTTCCTGCTCCCTGATCTCTGTGAATGTGTCCCTGTCCCAAAGGCCCTGGCTTGCTGGGGATTTGCTCCCACCCAGGGGAGCCTCCTGCCGTGTCCACCTCTGTGCTCTCAGGATAGCCTGCACCCAGGGAGGAGGCAGAGAGCCAGCAGGGCGCCAACCTCAGGCAGCCTGTCCTGTGGCCCAATGCCCGGTGTCCAGCTCCTGTCTCATGATTCTGCAGTGACCGCTGTGGTGCCTGGAACTGGACGCTTGCCTGGGCTGCAGACCATCTGGCTGTGCCCTCTGGCTTCCCCAGAAAGGGATGCTCTTCGATGTCAGGAAGCTGACGCCAGCCTGCTAGGAGCTGGCCATGTCTAACTCTTTGTTCTTCAGCCTCAGATACAGACTTTGCCTGGGGTGGGTGATGGTGGCAGGAGAAGAGAAGCCAAAGAGGATTCACTCGCCACAGAAACTTCATGAAAACCACTGTGCAGGCCCCTGTGACTTCCCCTTCCAGCCCTGCCCTCTGGGCCCCCGTGCCAGCCCTCTGTCCCTGCTTAGCCCACACAGGCGACAGATGGTGCCTTGAAGACAAGTCCTGGGATAGGGCCCAGGGTGCCAGTGTCAGCTGTGGCCGGGCGCTCCCCTTTCATCCTCCAGCATGTGGCTGGGATAACCCCAGCTCTTCACCTGGCTAAGCAGGGCTCAGCAGGGCAGAAGGGCTGAGCTGCATGAGGCCACATGCAGGGATTTAGAACCTTTGGGAGTGGAGGCCCAGCGGGGAGAGGAGAGATGGCCAAGGCCCCAGGGTGGGCAGGAGAGTTAAGAGAGGCCAATACTGGGCCCTGCTTGCAGCCAGTACCATGAGTGCAGGGCCTCTACTGGATTCAAACCACAGGGAATGCATGAAGGACACCCGTTTGCCTCCAGGCTGCTCTCAGAGAAGCTGGCCTCTCCCTGGGCCACCCTTTTGTTCTGGACTCCAACTCAAAGCCTGTTTTTGACAAGAAGCCAGGCTGGGAGCAGCTTCACCTGGGCACCCCCAGATCACTGACTGCCTGTGCAGTTCATGGTGGTGTGATGTCAGGTCAGAATTCTCCAGACGCTTTCCATCTGGAGTCAACACTATCCTTGCAGCTGCTCCGAAGGCCGCGCCCTGTGGCCAGCCATGGACGGGATCGAGTGTCCATCCTTCTGGAGGCCGAGCATAGGGCAGGCTTCGGAAGAACAAATTCAAAGGCGGCTTTTTTTCATAGACAAACTGAAAGCCAGTAGAGGCTGAGGGAACAGAGAAGCGCTTGTGGGGTGGAAGGGCAGAAACTCTGAGCCTGGAGGGAGCAGGAGAGGCCTGCCAAGCCCAGGGCTAGGCCAGGAGTGCTGGAGAAGCATGTTGAGGGAGAAGCCGGAAACCATGGAGAGAGAGATGAATGCAAATAGGAGTATCTCTCTCTCTCTCTGTCTCATGCACACACGCACACATATGTAATTTCATACCCCATCCCATTCTCTATGTTCTTTGAGTTTTGCTCTACCAGGAACACCCTCTGTCCACCTGGAGAATTCCTTTCACTCTTCAGAGCGTCACTAAAATATCACCTTCTCTGTGAAATGTCCTCTCCGGGAGCCCCTCCCTCTCCCCAAGCCGATTCATCAGTGCCCTCCTGGGGTTCCAGTGACCCTGCCACCCCACCGAGCTCACACTACTGTGCTAGCGGATGGCCTCACAGCCCACGCATCCAGCTCCCTGACCAGGAGGACCTCAGGGCAGGCCGAGGAGGCCTGGCAGAGCTCAGGCTGAGCAGACCAAGACACATGGTCACTTCTTTGCCCAGTGCTGAGCACACAGCTGGGGCTCAAACAAATATTAGTCATAACTATTTGGCCAGGGCCAAATAATAACTGTTTGATTGTTATTGGTTGAATGTACGTCCATAGGCCTTTATCATAGGCCCACATGCAACCCCAAGTCACAGAGGTCTCTCCCACTCTCTCTTCTGTGTCTTGGAGTTATTTGGTGGTTGGTCTTCAGTGTGGGGGAAAAGTTACCAAAAAAAAAGCAATCGAGTTTTGTTGGAACAAACCAATGAAACCAAAGCTGCCCAGATGTTCCCGCCACCCAAGATGCCTAATGAGGAAGAGGGAGGCCTGGGAGCCTGGAGGAAATTCCTTTCTGCACCCGCCCAGACACATGGTGCCAGGCAAGGTGCAAGCTGCTTCACCTGTCAGAGCCTGGTAATAGCTTTCACAGCGTTGTTACAAGAAACAAATGAGATGACAGATGACAAAGTGCTTGGCCAAACAATACAGCACGTCCACAGAATCGTCTCATGCAGCCCCATCTCTCCCTTCTCTCATTTCCAGTTCTAGAAAACTGGAGTCAGTTACAAAGGCCTTGAGGAACTCCATGAAATTGTCAACTGTTGGAATGAGGATCCCTGAATGTTCTGGAGACAACAACATAAAAGTAGAGAAACAGGTCCATATTCGGTACTCACTGAATGCTTGTTGATGAGATTACATTTTTAAGAAAGATTTCTAACTCCAAATGTTGAAAATTCAAATCTATGAAGAGTGGCTGTTGACCCAGAATGGTTCAATTAACTGGAACTCTAGCCCCTGAACATTCTGGGTAACCAGAAATAATTTTCTCTGGGAAAACCCAGGGCCAGCTCACAATAAGCATGAACTCACCCTGTGCTCCCCAACACTGCAGGATAGGGACATGAAGCCAAGGACAAATGTCGCACATCTTCAGGGAGAACCAATTTTATTCCGAAGCTTTTTGGGAGGATGAAAATTACCAACAAGAATTTCTCTCGTTCTAAAGTCTGCATTTTCCCCATATTTTAACATTTAACATCTAATTTTAACACTTTAACATCTAATGTGGTCATGTTTTTTGCTTCTCTAAAAAAGAAAAAGTTATATATCCTTAAATCTATGGTGCTGTTGCAGTGACAGCACTTTGGGACTAAGCAAATAAACCAATCACACAAATCGCTTTAAATGGAAATATAAGTCATTTAAAAGATAGTTTTTAATGATAAAACTTGCCAGGAGGCACTAAAAAGCAGAAGGTGAAAGGCCTGTGAACTTTTAAGAAAATGAAAGAGAGGTCAAAAAACAATGCTTTCCTATGTGGGCCACTGCATATCACACCCTGGCCTGAGTCCCTTCCCTCTCCCTTGCCCTTGGCCATGCTGCAGGGAAGAAGTCCAAGGATGGCTGCCTGACACCACCACCTGGGATTCACCTACCCAGAGGGAGACTGCCTGGGAAAAAAAATTAATGGCCGGGTGCAGTGGCTCACGCCTGTAATCCCAGCACTTTGGGAGGCCGAGGTGGGCAGATCACCTGAGGTCAGGAGTTTGAGACCAGCCTGGACAACATGGTGAAACCCCATCTCTACTAAAAATACAAAAATTAACCAGGCGTGGTGCCGGGCACCTGTAATCCCAGCTACTCAGGAGGCTGAGACAGGAGAATCACTTGAACCTGGGAGGTGGAAGTTGCAGTGAGCCGAGATTGCGCCACTGCACTCCAGCCTGGGCAACAAGAGTGAAACTCCGTCTCAGAAAAAAATAATAATAATAATAAATTAAAGATTGGCAAGGCAGGGGTGTCCCACGTGACACAGGAACCTCATGGCCCTTTGGTGACACACCTGTGTCCACAATGCCTGTGGGGTGAGCACAAGTGAAGACCACCAGGCTGCTGGGGGCAAATGGAGTACTGCAGCCATGCCTGCCCTTCCCCTTCCAACTCCACTCCCCTCTGGGCCAATCTCGGGTGAGGACAGAGCTTCAGGGACCACACAGGTTGTCAGCCAAAAATGAGTCCACTTTGTCAAGGAGTTACCTCACCCAGCCAGACTCACTTCAAACTTTTGCAGGAAAAATATGGCTAGGAGGAGAGCTGGAATCCCACTGGAATAATCCTGGCTGGTATAAGCCTGAGACCCTCAGTCCATGTCTTTAAAGAAGGAAGCATCTGAGCTGGTGCAAGCTCTCTTGTCACTCTTGGGGACAAAGGGTCGTGGCAGCTGTGGGCCCAGCCCAGAGTGGGTAGGCAAAGCTGGCTCTCATGCCATCTGGCTTTGCCAGGTCCTGAGCCCACCGACCCTCACTCTGGACCTCATAACGACCTCTTAACCCCACCATCTCTCACCGTCTTCCTGAGCCCAGGTTGGGCCTGCCTCAGCTATCCCAGCCCACACCCTGCCTGGGACTCAGAGGCAAACCTCATAATTTCGAGAACATTTGACATTACTTCAGCATCTAATATTTTTCAGCCTGGGACCGTTTACCCAACATCCCTCTAGACCAAACTTCTCAGCCTCTTCCTGTGCCTCAGCTCACATGAAGGATGGCATTTGCAGACAGCTGCACACCTTGGGCCACCTCTAAGCCAAACCCCGGGCTTCTAATGCTGCCCCACTTTCTCCCACTTGGTGCTGCCTCCGAATCTCAGATACCGTCTATTTATTGCACTTTGCACCGCGTACTTCGGTTGCTTATTTAGGTGCCAGTCTCCGTTGGGGGCAAGTCCTGGGTTTTCTAGAGGATTTTTTTTTTTTTAATCCCCGTGGCCCCAGTGACCAGCCCAGCATCTAACACACTGCCCGCAGGAAGCCTGTGTCCCTGAACCCCTTCTCCCGGGCCAGGATAGGACCTGTTTGAGGAAGACGGAAAAAGTGCTCCATGAGCAGGATTATGAAACGACAGGGATGACGTGAGGGACTTTCGAAACCCTGGGAAGGAAGATGCCCACGTGAATGACAGCCCCTTGCTATTCTCGGCCACCAGAGGTTCAGGTTTTAACTCAGGACAGCTGCCCGGAGCCTGCAGTCAGCCGGGGACAGAGCCTCCCGCCAGCGCAGCAGACTTCTGCTGCCCCCTAGTGGTCCCGGGACCTCAGCCAAGTGGGGTCTCCAAAGGCTCCAGCTTCTGTTCTCTGGGAAACTTCTCAGCCGCAAGGCTGAAGACAGAGATGTCCACCTCGCAGCTGCCTGGGGAACGCCTCTTTGCAACCGGGAACCAGGAGGAGCTAAGAGCAGGGCCTTAGGGGATTTTCCATTTACAGCTTTGCAGTTGAACTCACAGTGTGACTTTCAGTGACCTCCTTCACCGTTCTAAGCCTCAGTTTTCTCATCTGTAAAACAGAGATTTTAATATGAATCCTCCCTCTTATGGGTTTTGTACAGATCAAGGGAGATAATAAATGAAAATTGTTTAACACATAGTAAAAACCTGGCACATACAAGGACCCAGAGGGGTAGCTATTGCTATTATTATAACGAGGAGAATCTGGGTGACCCTCTCGTCCACCCTTCTATTCCCAGGACCTGGGGGCTGCTCTAAGTGTCTGCTGAATGAGTGAATGTATTACAGGTGCTTTTGACTTTCTTCTTTCTACTTTCCTGTATATTCTAAAATTTCTACCATAAACATCTTTATTTTTACATCACAATAAATTGAAAAGCTTTAAACAAGGAAACGTGTAAAGAAAAGGGAAAATGGAAGGAGTACGGAAGGTTTATGCTCATACTTACCTGGCAGAGGAGATACCATGATCACAAAGGTGGTTTTCCCAGGGTGAAGCTCACAATTGCACCCCGGAGGTGCAGACCCCTGTGTTTTCCCCAAATGAAAAAAAGAAAAGAAAGAAAAGTTTGTCCTCCCTTGGATTGACTCCATTCTCCTCCTCCAGGTGGTGATGGCAACGAGCAACAGGAACACACTCCTTCCCCAAACACCTCACCCTCCACCTTCTCAAATTGGCCCAAGTTTGGGCGGAAATGTTAGGCCACCCCAGGCGCAAAGCCCTGGCACCAGGCTGATTTCCTGGAGTGGGTGGATCTGGTTTGGTGGGGACTGTGACAGTTCCATTCTGCCACCCTGGGCCAGGTTTGGAGCATTGTGCTTGTCACAGACTTTGGTCTTGCGGGTGTCGAGGCCACCATGGGCCTCATAATTATTTCCTTGAGTGCAGATTCTTTGCCAGCACAGAGAGGTGGTAGCAGGCCTGGGGTGGGGTTGGGGAGATGGACTGATGCAGACAGGGTCACTCACAGCCACCATCAGGAGGAGGGGAGTGGAGTCAATTCAGAGGAGGATACATTTTTTTGCACCCTCCCACTTTCCCATATTTTCCCTTTTCTTTACCCATTTCCTCATTTAAAGTTTTAAAAGTTATTATGATTATAAAAGCAAACATGTTTATGGTAGAAATTTTGGACTATACAGGAAAGTCAAAAGAAGAAAGTCAAAAGCATCTGTAATACATTCACTCATTCAAGAGCTACTTAGAGCAGCCCCCAGGTCCTGGGAATAGAATGGTGAACGAGAGACCCCATCTCAACCCTCCCAGAAATCATGCTTAGGTAGGGGAATCCCATTCCCCTGAGACAACCACTTACAATAGTTTCATCAATAGTTTCATATGCTTCCTTTAAGATTTTTTCCATAAATATATCTAACCTATATTTAGTTATTTCAGAGCTCACTGAGCTCATACTTATCTGCACCAATATATGCTATTTATCAAAAATATTCTATCACATGTATTGTTTTAATGACTGAGTGTTCCAACATAGAAATGTAAAATAATCCATTTAACGCATCTCGGGCTTTCAGTTACTAGCTTGCTTGCTTGTTTCCAATCGTTTTGTGATTCTAAATTACCATGTGATTAAAACATTTTAGATAATTTATCTGATCTGCTTTGATTATTTTTCTACAGAATAAAATAAATAAATAAAATTTATTTTCCTAGAAAATAAATTATTAAATCAAATGGAATAAATATTAGAAGCAACACAAAAAAACCACTGAATGCTGATTATAAAGTAATACAAGCATTCTGGAAAATATTTAACAAAATAGAGAAAAGTACAAAGAACAAAATAATGCTCACCTAGAATTCCACTACCTCCAGGTAACTACTATTAATATTCTTTATACATAGTTTTCTCGAATATTCTTTATACATAGTTTTCTCGTTTTTTTATCTGCATATAAGGGCACTAAAATACAGTCTGGGCCCGGCATGATGGCTCATGCCTATAATCCCAGCACGTTGGGAGGCTGAGGCAGGTGGATCACCTGAGGTCAGGAGACCAGCCTGGCCAACATGGTGAAATCCCGTCTGTACTAAAACTACAAAAAAATTCGCCAGGCATGGTGGCAGGGGCCTGTAATCCTAGCTTCTAGGAAAGCTGAGGCAGGAGAATCGTTTGAACCTGGGAGGTGGAGGTTGCAGTGAGCCGAGATCGCACCATTGCACATGGGCGACAAGAGCAAAACTCCATCTCAAAAAACAAAATAAAATCCAGTCTGACAGTCTTTGTATTTTAATTGGAGTTGTACATTTTCTATGCATATTTTCCAAAATGAGATTTTACTATAAATATTTTAATTCTGTACTCTAATTTTGATGATAAACTGTAATTTTCTATTATTATTATTATTATTATTATTATTTTGAGACAGAGTCTCACTCAGTCACCCAGGTTGGAGTACAGTGGTGCAGTCATGGCTCACTGCAGCCTCGATCTCCCAGGCTCAAGTGATTCTCCAGCCTCAGCTTCCTAAGTAGCTAGAACTACAGGTGTATGCCACCATGCCCAACTAATTTTTTTTTTTCAGTAGAGACAAGGTCTCACTATGTTGCCCAAGCTGGTCTCAAACTCCTGGGCTCAAGAAATCCTTCCACCTCAGCCTCCCAAAGTGCTGAAACTATAGGCGTGAGCCACCACACCCGGCCCCATTTGTATACATTCATTTCTATCACCTCTTTTTTTTAAGCAATAGGGTCTGGCTCTGTTGCCCAGGCTGGTCTCAAACTCCTGGGCCCAAGCAATCCTCCTGCCTCAGCCTCCAAAGTAGCTGGCACTACAATCCAGCTATGGGCACACACCACCACACCCAGCTTCTACCACCTCGCTTTGAATGACTGCATGGTATTCCACTGTACTTATATACTATAATTTATTCAAGTGTTCCTTTATTCTTAGACTTCTCAGTTGTATACATCTTCTACTATTAGAAACCATGTTGTGATAAACATTCTTGTATGTGCATCTTTATGTGTCTTTGCTTTTTTAAAAGATTACTTGTCCCTCCAGTTCTCTGGTTATCCATTTCCAGAATAAAACCATATGTACTGACCATCCCATAAATAAGTTGTTGGTACTGTACATGTTTGAAGTGTTCCTCTAGTTCCCTGCTTTTATTTCCCTGGAGCTTGTTCTGCTTTTGTTTGGCTTGGCTTTTTCTCTTGATGTTCACATACATGCTTTCCTCAATCATTCACTGATCTTTGGCTGTTATCTTCTATTTAAGGGGATAATACTAAAAAGCTAATTGGGAGTTTCCAGGTCAAGATGCCAGGTTGAGCCTACACATTCAACTTTTCTCCCTTCTGAAACCCCACCAGCATTATAGTAAAGAGATTGAGAAAATGCACATATAAACAAAAGGATGGGGAAAACATGAGAGAGGCCATTGCAGCCAAACTTTGGAAGCTGGAAAACAGATGAACGCATGGGGACTAATTTAACAGAACCCGGGAAGAGCTGATGCTGAGGTGGGGAAAGCTGAGAAGCATACAGATCCGCACTGCAGAATCCTCAGGAGCTCAGGAACTGGCAGCCCCTGGAACTTCTAAGGTCAAGGCAAAGGGGGCCTGAACGGAGGAGGGTGAGGGAAAGCTGTGTGGCAGGCCTCCAGCACCCCAGACGCTCTCCCTTCCCCAGCAACACCAGGCAGCTGTCCTCCCCACCCAGCTGAGACCCAACCTGTCTTCTCTGGGAAGGAGGAAATTGAGAGTCTCCACGGCTGGAGGTCAGCTGGCACAGGTAAGGGTGTGAGCTACAGAATAGAAACAAGGGGTTTTGCTGCTTGCTGCCTGCTGAGCCACCCAGGGCAACAGCAGCCAGGTCCTTGCCTCCAGGCAGGAGATGAGGAAGCTCTGGGAAAGCCCAGCATACTGGAAAGTGCGCTTGGACAAACCGAAGTGTAGCTTAACCCAAAGCATCCGGCTTACACCCCTGAGAAGCCCAAGAAGAAAGCTCTAAAGCCCTTGACATCTGGCTTTCCTGCAGTAAGCGGCCCAGTGGCCCAGCATTGCCCTGCCTTGGACTTGAAGCTAACAACCCCCCTCCTCAGGCTCAGAGGCTGATCCTCACTCTAATTGCCAGCAGATGGCCGAGGGCTACCTAGCACCAGTGGAATACCTCTCGTCAGAGCCAGAGACACCAACGAACAGAACGAGAAACACCCAGGAGCAGACAATATGTATGAGAGAGACAGGAGGACGGTTACTAATGTTGATAATATTTATTTACTATCAACAGAGATAGGAGAAAAGCTACTGTCTCCACCAAATAGGAGCAAGATGCTCTTTTTAAAGGCTCACTGAGAGAATGTCTTCAACCTTTTAACAGTGGCGGGGTGGGGGGGGAGATGACAGCAGCAATGAAAAACTCGACAGCAAGTGTGGAAGGTAAAATTGAGTAAATTTCCCTGAAGATGTATAGCAAAAAGACAAAAAGATGGAAAATCAGAGAAACCGAAATAGGAAGTCCAACATCCAAATTGCTCTTTCTGAAGAGCGATTTCGGGGAGATCAGAAAAAGAAAAAGGAAGGAACTAATAAACAATTTAAGAAAATTCCTCAGAACTGAAAGATGTACATTTCCAGATTGAAAGGGCCTGCATGTGCCCAGAAGAACAGATGAAATCCCTACAGCAAGGAACATCATTGTGAAATGTCATTGAGAGCACTGAGGAGCAAGCGGGTGGGCCTGTGTGTGTCAAGGTTCCTGGCTGAAGACAACAGAATCCAAAAGAGAAAGGGATATAGTTAAAATTATTAGAAAGCTCAGGAAACCAGGAGGCTGAGGCAGGAAGATCACTTAAGGCCAAGAGTTGGAGACCAGCCTGGGCAAGAAAGTGAGACCCCCATCTCCACTTTAAAGTAGTCAGGTGTGGTTGTGCACACCTGTAGTCTCAGCTACTCAGGAGGGAGGTGGGAGGATTGCTTGAGCCCAGGAGTTTGAGGCTGCAGTGAACTGTGATCACACCACTGCATGCCAGCCTAGCCAATAGAGTGAGACCCTGTCTCATAAAAGCAAACAAAGAAACAAAGAAAGTGAGCTCAAAAATCATTAGACAGCTGGAGAAATAGGCTTTAGGTAGGCTTCCAGGAGCCTCCTATGACCCCACTGAACTGGCCTGATATAGAGCTGGTCTTGCTGGCACCCCAAAATCTCAGTTACCCTGGCTTCCCCATGTTAGCAAAATCACCACCCCAAGCCCCATCTCTGCTTCATACCCACTCTTGAGTCAAAATCTCAAACATGAATGAACATAAACCTAAACCCTGTGAGTAGCCAGAGAAACTGGGAAACGTAGATTTCTAGATTCTACACAAAGAAGGCAACAGTCACAATGTGGGAAGTTACATGGGGTGTTCAACAGGTTTGGCTGGCCGCAGATGAAAATGGCTTCCCAAAGCTATGCACATACTCTATGGCTCTGTCTCCTTTGAGATGTGACACAGTCTGTGGCAATCAGATTCCCCCTCCAAGACTGTGGAATATTGACCTGAGAGCAGAGACTTGGAGGTGAGCTTGCTTTTAGCAATGCTCTAGGGTGAACAGTGCTGCCCCAAGTGTTGTCTCAAGCTGGGGAAGATGCTGAAGTGTTTGTCGTCAGCGTTCAACCAGGTAAGCACAGAAATTGAGTAAGCTTTTAGAAACTCTCACAGCAATTTGACAAAGTAACTTTATGTCTGTTAGACTCAATAATTAAAAATGGGGTCTTGTGTATGTTTCTTAATTTCTTGTTTCTAGTCATTGAACTTTATGGCATCTCCAAAAGCACTAGAATGCAACATTTGAAGTTTTTAAAGACTTGGTCCTTCAACCACAGAATCTGAGCAACCCAGCTCTGCAGGGGAAACCCATGAATCTGCTGCTGACCGCCTGGATCTGGCCTTTCGGGACCTGCTGAAGTTAGGTGGCCCTGCCCTGCCTCAGAAGCCATGAGCTACCCCCAGGCCCTTCTAATAAAGGCCCAGTAAGCTAGCCAGAGGTCATTCTGGTAATTGCCGCTAAAAAGACTTTAATTAATACAATCATGACCCCACTCTGCAGCTATGGAAAACAAGGCTCCAGAGGCTAGGTAACTTGCACACTAGAAGGCCCAAAACTAGAAACAAGCAGAAGCCAGGATTGCAGCCAAAGTCAGCCTGCTTCCGAGTCTCTGCCCTTCCACTGTGCTGCACTGCACTTTAGAGCACTAGCCACAAGGATTCAGAAATATTTTTCTTTTCTTTTTTTTTTTTTTTTTTTTTTTGAGATGGAGTCTTGCTCTGCCACCAAGGCTGGGGTACAGTAGCATGATCTAGGCTCACTCCAGCCTCCACCTTCCAGGTTCAAGTGATTCTCCTGCCTCAGCCTCCCAAGAAGCTGGGATTACAGGTATGCACCACCATGCCACATTAATTTTTGTATCTTTAGTAGAGGAGGGCTTTCGCCATGTTGGTCAGGCTGGTCTCAAATGCCTGTCCTTGGGTGATCCACTTGCCTTGGCCTCCCACGCCCAGCCAGAAAGATTTTTCAGGATTAGTGAAGGATGGGAAAATAGGACTCTTAAATATTGTTGGTGGAAATGCATAGTGGTAAAAAAAAAAAAAAAGTTTTGGGAGGAAATATTGTATTAGTCAGGGTTCTCCAGAGAAACAGAATCAACAGGACACACACATATATTACATACATGTAAGGAAATTTATTATAGGAAGAGGCTCATGTGATTATGGAGGCCAAAGAGTCCCACCATCTGCTGTCCATAAGCTGGAGAGCCAGAAAAGTCAGTGGTGTAATTCAGCCCGAGTTCAAAGGATGGACAACCAGGGAAGCCCGTGGTGTAAGTTTCAGTCTGAATTCTAAGGCCCAATTCCTAAAGCGCTCATCACTATCTCTATTTGATGACACCCAAATTTGTACCTCCAGCCCAAACCCCCTTTCCCAAACTCCAGATTTGTATAATCCAGTTGCCACACTGGAGTATGTCCAGCTCCACGCTTTTCATTCCAGTCCCTGCTCTAGCAAATGGGACCACCAAGCAGCAGGCCCTGAGGAACCTGGAATCATCAGACTCTCCTAGCTCCTCCCCTGGCTCTACATACAACTCATCAGGAAGGCCTGTCACTTTTACTTCTGAGAAATAAAAATGAAATCCAGCCCCAAACTAAGTGAATAGATCCCTTCTTGGTCTAAAGGACCTCAGAGAAACCTTGGAAACTGAATTCCCACCCACGATGCAATCAGAGGTGAGACAGGCTTCCTTATCTGCCCTTCTTCACTAACCACCACGAGGCTTTCCTCCCTAAGGGCTAAACAGTAACCAGCCCTTTCAAAAGACTTGCCATGCCCCTAAATTCAACCAGCCTAGTTGAAACCAACCTGTGAGGATACACAGTGAGGGTTTTCATGTCCTCTGCTTTACCTTTTGACACCAGAGAACCGAAAACTCTACCCTTGGATCATGCTAATGCTACCATTTTTTTTTAACATGAGACCCACAGAGCAGCATGATGCTCAGTTGCACATGACATGCTTATATTTGGCCATCCCACTCAGCATAAATCCCTGTCTTAGTCTTCCCACTCTCAAAGTGCCTGTTCTCAGCTTCTGACCCAAGGCTATGCTTCCCAGCTTGTCAGAATGGACACACTGCAAGCTACAATTCTTTAGGAGAAATAAGGTTATCCTCTCTAAATGTATGACCCTTGTAATTCTTCAGCTGACACTTCCAAAATGTGCCTTGGATTCATTTGCTTCTCTCCGTCTTCACTCTCCTGGCCTGTGGCGGTCATTAGTGTGATACAGTTTTTCTGGGTTTGTGGCATGATGGCACTCTCCCACTTCATCTGAAGTTAGGCTTGCCTCTGTGACCTGCTTGGTCAATGACATGTGAAGAGACATCTGTGACTTCTGGTGGGAATTTAAAGAACTAATATACTTCCTGTCTCCTTTCATGGGGATTATGGACATCATGTCCATATGAGACCAACACCTGGATTTCTGAGTGATTAAGATCAACAGAGCCCTTCTGCTGACGCATGACAGAGAAATAAATCTTTGCTATGTTAAGGCATTGAGATGGGGGCTGCCTGTTACTGCAGCACAACCTAGCCTATCCTGTCTGCCACATTACCATAGTATAAGTCACCCAAACTACTTCAGGGGCTTCCTACTTCTATTCTTCTGTTTTTCCACAGAGCAAAGTAACCTTTCACTGCAAATTAGATGCCATCACTCTCTCCTTAAAACCCTTTAGCATTTCCCATTGTACTTGGAAGACAATCCCAGCTCCTTCCCCTGGCCTAAAAGGCCCTGCCCTATTTGACTCCTGCCTGTCTCTCTGACTGGTCTCGACACTCTGTCTTCTTCACTCATTACAGTGCAGTCCCCCTCACCTCCTTGGTATCTCTGAGCCCCCTCCTACCTTGAAGCTTTTGCATGTGTTGTTCCCTCTGCCTGGAACACCTTCTCATCCCCCTGCTGTTCACTTAACTGGCCCCTTCTCATCCTTCGAGCCTCAGTTTCAATGATATCTCTCCAGAGAGCCCCTTCCCTGACCACCTGACCACATTGCACCCAGTTCACTTCCTTATGAGCTCTTACCACAAGTCAGAATTATATTTTTTTTTATGTTTATTTACTTGTTGATGCACTAAGTTGTAAGCTCCATGAGGGCCACATCGGCCCTTACTACGAATTTGTTGAATGGAGAAGTGACTTGATGAGAAGGCTATTGCAAAGGGTAATTAATGCCTGAAGCAATTGTAAAGTTGTGGTGGTGATGGGGCTAGGAAATATTGACCAATTCAGACTCCCCAGTGAGACGGCTTCTTCCAGGCTACTGTGGACTAAACTTGCAAGGCTTTCTCCTCCCTTCAGAAGCTAAAGTGCCTCTGAGATACTGCGGGTTCTCCAGGGGGCTCAGCCTGGGTTCTGTCCTACCTTGGCTCTGAAAGCTCACCCGGTGACAGCTCAGCCTGGAGCGGGTCCAGCCAGAGCCAAGGAGCAGGCAGCCAGCCCCAAAGGAGAGACAGCCAGCTGCTGCCATCATGAGAGAGGCCTGGCCAGCTCTCTAGAAATAGCCCAAGGTCAAGGCGGGGTTCTTCTGACCCCTACAGATGGCAAAACCTGGAGATACTCTGTTCTCAAATCTCTCCCCCACTCCACTGCCAGGATCCCTACCCCTGGCCTGGAGCATCCCGATTTTCAACCACCCCTTCATAGACCCCTCCATTCATCACTGCTCACAAGGAACTCCCAGGACTCTAACCCTTTCTCCTCTCAACACACTTCCGGGGTGCTGAGGACGGGTGTTATCCTCAACTTGCAGTAAAGGGCTCTGTGGCTCAGGGAGGTGCAGGGTCTCTTCCAAGGTCATGTGGTGAGTTTACTGCTGAACTGAAATTCAAATTTAGAGCCCCATTCCAGGTTCAGTGTTTCACCCCATCAATATCTGCCACACGTGGGATGTGCCTAAGTCCCACAGCCCCACTCGAGTATCTGACCTAATCTATGTGTCACTTGCTGGGAGGGTGGGGGCAAGGTCCTTGCTTTGTGGACTTTGATCCCCTTCCCTGGACTTAGGAGAACCTTTTAGTCTCTTAAGCTGCCAGCCCTAGCTGATTTTCCTAGGAGCCAGCTCTTGTGTGCCCAAATCCATGGCTTTCATCTTCACCTCTGGTTACTCTGCCTGCTTGACCAGCTCACTCACCAGACTTCACTGCTGACCCTACTCCTGAGCCCACTGTCCCCACACCCACAGGACACCCCCTCCATGAACAAGGAAGGCCGAGGATGCTGGGGACCCAGCCACAGCTTCATAGGCCACTTTTTCTGAGCAGGGCTCTCCGTCTCCCTTCTCTTGGAGGTTCCCACAGCCTGGGGAGAAAGGAGGAGAGATGCAAATCAGGGGACCATAAGGACTGTCCAGGAGCAGATTTGGGGAGGAAAGCCACCTCAAGGGACCAGGACAGGGCAGGCAGCTGGGAGAGGAAGAAGAGAAGTCCACAGATGTAGGTGGCTGTCCCTATGAATAAGACAGGACAGGCAGCTAGTAGGATTTCTACCCATCAGATGATGACAGCAGACAGAGGAGAGAAAGGAATTAAGAGAGAATAAAAAGTGGAAATTTTTTGGAGAATAGTGTTTGTCATTAAAGGACATTCAATAGATCGAAATAAAAGCTGATAGAATGTCAATCATCAGACAACCCCCAGAACATGAACCACCCGTGGTATGTCTTTCAAAATACGGAGATGCCCGTAGGTGTCACAAGTGCACTGCAAGCTCTAGCAGCCCCTTCACATGGTCGTGATGGGGAATTTGAACATCTATGACTGTTCTCTGGCAAGTGGTGGTCGGGTGTCTAAAGCGGGAAGGGTATCTTTTCTGAATCTGTTGGGCTACTGACAGGGCTTCAAACAGGTACTTCTAGGAAGTTTGAAATCAATGTTTGCTCTTCCAAAGTGAAAAGACTTCTAGTGCACACTGGCCTGCTGGACTCATTTGCATGGCAGCCCTTTCTTCCTAGAGCATGGAAAGGTTGAAATGGATTCACATCTGTTCTTAATTACAGAGGCCAAGACAGATGTTATCTTACATGCTGGGGAGGGGTACTCACCAACACTGTGCTGTCAACAGCAATGATAACTCCCAGGCCTTTTGTCCAATATATTAATTTGGAAATTATTGACAACTCCTATCTTGCATGACATAATGTGGTGAGTGTACTCAACTTCTTCTTGAGTTGTTTTCTTTACTAGCCAGCCTCATGGCTCCTTTCTCCCTGTGTCTATACTTCCCAAGACAGCATCTCTGCTCCTCCCATTTAATTGCACATTGGCATTGAAGAAGCCATTCACCTCCAACACTGCAGGCTGTCATAGACATGCTCTGAAAAAACCTGTTTTTAGAGTCTTTAATATACTCATGTACACCACAAATCACCAAAAACAAAGGAGGCAATGTTTCCTGTATCTATTTGACCACTGGTAAGATAAGGGCCTACCATGAGCTGAAGGGAAGCTTTCTATATAACAGGGATTAAAGCATTAAACAAAAGAGTGACTGAGGAGGGCTCAGAACCATGAGGGAGGCTGCCAGGGGGAGCCCTGTGACACCACCCATGGAGACTTTCTGATTCCTGACCAGCAGTTTTAAAATGTGTATGTATATGTAGTGTGCATGCATGTGTGTACTGTATTTTTAATTGACAAATGAGAAATGATATATTTATAGTTCACAAAATGATACTTTGATATATGTATACACTGTGGAATGAGTAAACCAAACATATTTGTCATCCCACATACTTAACCATTTTTTGTGGTGAGAACATTTAAAATCTACTGTCTTCGACTAGCTTATTAAAGTGGGGTGAAAACACTAAGAAAATAAATAAATAAATAAATAAATAATAATGTTTAGAATCTATTCTCAGCAATTTTCACATATATGATATATTATTATTAACTACAGTCTCCATGCCGTACAAGAAAACTCCAGAACTTATCCTCTGACCGGCAGTTTCTGGTTGACACAAAGACCTATTTCCAGAAGTTTCTTGAAGATATCTTCTGGAAAGTAAATAGCAAATAGGATGTTTTGCTCTGTCATCATAGAAAGTAAAGATTGAACATCTCTCGGATGACCCAGCCATCAGCTGTAGTTCCTTGGCCTTATTCATTGGGAAGTCCGAAGCGGAGCCCCCATGTGTCAACACGTCACCACTACCACGTCTACCTAGGGCTGGAAACTGCTCCCCCCCATCCTCTTCCTCATGCTCCCAGGTTAGAGTTTGCCAACAAGAGGATCTTGCACAGGACTTGGAAGGCAGAAGGGAAGCAGAAGTCATTGTTCTCAGGGGTTAGTAAGAACGGACATGGCGCTTCATCAGATGGAAGTACATGGCTGATTTCTAAGAACTCCCATGCCTGTCACTTCTTCCCTCACACCCAGGCTTCAGGCTGAGGCCGTCAAGATGCAGAATGGCTTCTGTGTCCTGACATCCTCTGACCCATGCGGCTGCATAGGAGCTCTCTGCTCTCTCTGGCCCTGAGCTCCAGCTTCCACTCAGCCCCCAGCCTCACATGGGCCTCTCCTTACTCAATCCCCACCACCTGCTCAGCATGGAACCATGCTGGAAAACTGACCCCCTTTTTAGGGCTCCTTAAGGCTTTTGTGTGTTCAGTGGACTTCACAGGAGGCTTAGAAGTTACCAGAAGAGTTTTGTCACACACCAACACAAATGATATGATTACACATTAGACACATGATTCTTAAAAGCTGCTCAGTCCTGTTTCTCCACCATTCCTCAGTATCAGGCCTGCTTCCTGAGCTCTGCTAAAACAAAAGCCATCTGCTCTAGGCTGTAAGCACCAGCGGAGTGAAGCACTGCCAGGCGCCTTGAAGCTTGCATCTTTCCTTTCTCCATTCCCCACCAGTCTCCATAAACAGAAACAATTAGTAGGGAGTAATTTTCCTACCCCTCCAAACTTACTCTTCCTTAGAAGGAAAATGTTGCTACACCTTCTATTCTTTTCATTCATATTCTCCCACTATACTTGAGTTTGTGGATGTCATTGACTCTGAAAGATTATCTTTTAGGCCGAGTGTAGTGGCTCACGCCTGTAATCCCAGCACTTTGGGAGGCCGAGGCAGGCAGATCATGAGGTCAGGAGATCAAGACCATCCTGGCTAACATGGCGAAACCCCATCTCTACTAAAAATACAAAAAATTAACGTGGCGTGGCGGGAGCCTGTAGTCCCAGCTATTTGGGAGGCTGAGGCAGGAGAATGACATGAACCCGGGAGGTGGAGCTTTCAGTGAGCCAAGATCGCACCACTGCACTCCAGCCTGGGCGACAGAACAAGACTCCGTTTCAAAAAAAAAAAAAAAAAAAATTGTATTTTAGGGTGGTGTGTGTATTCATTATCAATTGCTGTGTAACAAACTGCCCCAAAACTTAGCTGCCTAAAACAATAAACTATTATTTTTTTTTCTCTGTTTCTGTGGGTCAAGAATTATAATTAAGAGTGACTTAGTTGAATGATTCTGGCTCAGGGATTCCCATGAGATTGCAGTCAAGACGTCAGCCAAGACTGCAGTCCTCCAAAGGCCTGCCTGGGTTGAAAGGGTCTGCTTCCAAGATGGTGCCCTCTCGAAGCTGCTGGAGAGAGGCCTGAGCTCATCACCACATGAGCCTCTCCACAAGTCCACGAGTGTCAGCTGACTTTCCCCAGAGTGAATGACACAAGAGAGAAAACAAGGCAGAAGCTACAATGCCATTTAGGATTTAATCTCTGAAGTCACATACCATCATTTCCCTTGTATTCTGTCTTTAGAAGTGAGTCACTGGCCAGGCACAATGGCTCACACCTGTAAGCCAAGCAACTTGGGAGGCCGAGGCAGGAGAATTGCTTGAGGTCAGGAGCTCAAGACCAGCCTGGGCAGCATAGCAAGATTTCACCTCTACAAAAAATTTTAAAATTAGCCAGACATGGTGGTGAGTGCCTGTAGTCCCAGCTGCTCAGGAGGCTGAGGCAGGAGGATCACTTAAACCTAGGAGGTCGAGGCTGTAGTGAGCTATGATTGCACCACTGCACTCCAGCCCAGATGACAGACCAAGACACTGACTCTAAAATGAATGAATGCCGGCCAGGCGCGGTGGCTCAAGCCTGTAATCCCAGCACTTTGGGAGGCCGAGACAGGCGGATCACGAGGTCAGGAGATCGAGACCATCCTGGCTAACCCAGTGAAACCCCATCTCTACTAAAAAAATAAAAATAAAATTAGCCGGGCGAGGTGGCGGACGCCTGTAGTCCCAGCTACTCGGGAGGCTGAGGCAGGAGAATGGCGTAAACCGGGAGGCGGAGCTTGCAGTAGCTGAGATCCCGGCCATCTGCACTCCAGGCTGGGCGACAGAAGCGAGATCCCGTCTCAAAATAAAAAATAAATAAAAGAAAAATAAATAAATAAATAAATAAATAAATAAATAAATATTTTTTAAAAAATGAGTCACTAAGTCCAGACCAAACTCAAGGGGAGTGGAATTAAGCTTCACCTTTTGAAGGGAGGAGTATCAAAGAATTTTGGGCAAAGTTTAAAACCACCACAATGAGAAAATAGTACAGGAAGTTCTTACTTAACTTTGTCCATAGGTTCTTGGAAACTGCAACTTGAAGCAAAAGAACGTATAGTGAAACTAATTTTTTTTCTTATTAACGTTATAACAAAATGATAGTGAATGAAATGACACTACTTGAGTTCACTTGAAGTTGCAGTTTCCAAGAGCCTATGGACAATGTTAAGTAAGGACTTACCACCATACAGGACAAGGAATCAAAATACCTAGTTTTGTTTTGTTTTGGTTTGGTTTTAGTTTTTTGAGACAGGATCTCACTCTGTCACCCAGGCTGGAGTGCAGTGGTGTGATCATGGCTCACTGCAGCCTTGACCTCCCGGGCTTAAGTGATCCTCCCACCTCAGCCTCCTGAGTAGCTGGGACTACAGGCATGTGCCACCATGCCCAGCTAATTTTTGTATTTTTTTGTAGAGACGGGGTTTCGCTGTGTTGGCCAGGCTGGTCTTGAACTCCGGGGCTCAAGGGATCCACCTGCCTCGGCCTCCCAAAGTGCTGGGATTACAGGCATGAGCCACCGCATTCGGCCTACCTATGTTTTAACTTTCCTTCTAAACACTGGGGGACTTGGGCATATCCCTTCACCTCTCTAGATCTATTTCCCCATCTGCGAAATGACAGGATTGACTTGGATGACTGCTAAGGATTCATTTTCAGTTAGTATGTGTCTCCATGTTCCAGCACTCAAGACCCTAGGCCTAGACCCCTGAGCTCAGGCAGCTTTTCCTCCACGCCCCTCCTTCCCAGCAGATCTTGCTGGCTCTCACCCCCAGGTAGAGCCACCACCCATCAGCTCCTCCAGATGCTTCTTCCAGGCCTTGTACCTCCTCTCTCCCGTCGGTGCTCTGCCCTGGCAGCACATCGGGATCACTCATGGAGCTTTGAAAACTCCCTGTGTCCAAGCCACACTGCAGTTCATCAGCTTATCCAGCGTTGGGACCAAGCGCCAGCAGGTGCAACAGCTCCCGTGACTCCAAGGCCCAGCCAAGGTTGACAACCACCGCTCTAGTTTGAGTGGCCCTTCACATGCGGAATCGTTTCAACAAATAAAATAACACTGTCTGTGGCTGAGCACTGATTTGCTCTTTTCCTTTGACGTATATGCACTTTGAGAGCACTCACACTGCCAAGGGTAGAGGTTTTAATTTACGGTTAATTATGTTTGGGGGCTGATTTCTCTAGGAGACCATTTTGCCTAGTATTAACCTAAGAGAGATATTTAGAGGGGTTTAGGGAAATTTTTTTGTGACCAGGACAGAACTTTTTATAGACTTCTTTCCCTGGCTCAGGATTTCTCATCAAGGTATTGTTTCTGTGGGAAAATGGATTCAATTTTTATCTTTTTGACTTACACCACCTTTTCCTAGAATATAACCTGCTATAAGTCTGAACAATGCCTGCATTTCTTTTTCCTTCTTGCTTGTGCATGTGTACATGTGGGTGTGAGAAAAGTCAACATTCTCCAGGACAAGGGAGAGCCCAGCGCCGAGAACGACGCTGGGCTTGGAGCTCCCAGGCCAGGAGCGGCTGTGGAGCGTGGGCGTGGGGCCTGTGTCAGGGCTGAAAGACGTCAGCTGGGCTCTCCTGACCCTCAGCTGAGTGCCACTGTGTGACCAATGCCCCAGTTTACTCAGACTGTAGGATTCCTGGGACACAGGACATTCAGTACTGAAACTGGGAAAGTTCCAGAAAACCAGGATGGTTGTGGCTCTGTGAGTACCACCCACATCTTTACTGCCAGAACACCCAGTGGGGATAGGACAGAGCTGCTCTACTAAGGGTGCTGGGTGGCTTCACCAATGCGAACAGGGGTAGCTCCACAGCTCCTCTGGGCCCTGAGGCTCTGAGATGCCAGTTCCCAGAGCCCACGGCCCAGGAAACAGGGCAAGCTCTGCAACATTGACTTATATTGGCAATCTCCAAATTTCTGAGCTCCTGTCATGGAGAAAAGGTGAATGACCTGTCAGCTGTTCCTAGGCCAGTGATTTGAAATCCTGGGTGCATGTGGGAATCACCTGGCCAGTCCCAACCTTGGAGATTCTGATTTCACTGGGGTGTGGTGGGGTCCAAGCTCACACACATATGCACTTCTGGACTTTTTCCTTATGGCCTCTTTCTAGGCTGGACATTTCCATCTTGGCCGTGAAGACTTTGTCACTCCTAAACCTATTTCTCTCCCTGAGGTTATCTTGAGCTAAATGGCTTCCTAGAGAAGCCAGACTTTTTCACTGTATCAATGGCAGTTGGGTTATAGATTCTCTTCATGGGAAATTTTAGTTTATTAAAGCCCAAACCTCTCATCATTATCTAGGAATGAACTGTGCAGCTCATGGGTGTGGGTCCTTGTGTTGTCCCTAATCTGATCCCCTCCTTCCAGCTCTCCCCTGAAATCCCTGCAGGCCCAGCTTCAGGAAGTCTCCACGGCCCCATCCTCCACTTCTAGTTCCACCCAAACTCCTGCCTCCCATATTTCCCTTGTTTCTTTAGGTTCCCTCTTTGGGATGCAAGAACTGCCCTTGCCCACAGCTGGAGAGGAAGTGGAGGGCTCCTGCATTGTTCCTGTGGGCCTGCCACATGGCCAAACCCACAAAACTAGGGGGTGAATCCCCGGCCAGTCTGGAACAATCACATGCTCTCTCTAGGGTCTGGGGCTGAGACACAGGGTCTCCGGTTAGCTGGCTGCATGAGCTCTATATCCAGAAGATCACAAGGCTCAGGGCCTGGGGCCACCATCTGAGGAAATACATTTTGAAACCATGAGCAGCAATGATCAGACAGGGTCTGCAGACTCACAGCGGAGACGGGCAACCAGACAGGCTGGTGAGAAGGTCTGAAACAGTGACTGAGAGCCCAACTTTGTCCCCAAGGAATGTCCCCATTCTTGTCCTCCTGGAGGCTGGGCTCTGAATCCTGCCCTTAGGCTCTGTGAGATCCTCACCCTCAGTCCCTCTAAAGCTAAGCCAGCATTCACAGATTCCTGTTGCCTTCCACCAGCCAACCCCTAGGAGCGTCTCCAATGCTCACCGCTCTCGTAGGCACAATTTCGGATCCTAAATCTGGGCCCTTCTGGCTCCCATGAGATCCCCTGAGTCCCTTCCTTTTCTATTCCCTCTAAGCTTCAAAGAGGGCTAGCACCCTCGGCTTCTGCGGTCTGTTCCCCTGGGAGTTAAAGGAGAGATGGCCTCTTCCCTCTTGCGGGTTTCCTCCCACCACTTCCAGAGAACCCAGAGTTCTGGCCAGCATCTCCGGCTCTGTTTCCCATGGCAGAGCCACTTCAGCACCACCCCCGTCATCCTCCTTCTGGAAACATCTCGGGACACACTTCAGTGGAACACCCTCGAAAACAGAGTAAACAGTGGTTTCCTCACATTCCTGTCAGCCTTTGTTTTTCGAGACTGAAGAGTCTAAACTGGAGAGTCCCCCACACCGCCCTCCCCACACTTCTTGGCACTGGCCTTGACCTTTGCGGGTTGTGGGCCGGGGAGCGGTCAGGGTTGCTGGGCTTGTACAGCAGTTTGAGGTCACCTGTTAGGATCTCATGTCCTCCTCCATGGTCCCCCACTTGACCCCACTGTGGCCCTGAGGGGAGAATCAACGTCAAGTGACAAAGCCAGAAAACTCAACAGAGGCAGAGCAGCCGCCTCCCAACCACTGCACCACCCTGCCTCCTCCTGCCACAGCCCAGACGGCCTCCCAGGGCGTCTCCTGCAGCTGTGCCCCGACTGTCCCAGCCCTGGTAGGGCCGAGGGACCTGGCTTCTCTTCTAGGATGTGGTGTGGGCCTCAGGGGAGAGCTAGAACAATGCCGGGCCCCTTATCAACAGCTAATCCCATCCTGGTCAGCTCCTGGACTTCCCTTCTCAGAAACACCAACTCTTATTTTAACACATGGCGTGCTTACTTCTGAGTCACCTCAGCCGTAATTGTGTGTGGACAGAGCAGTGGCAAGCCCTCCCTAATGCTGTGGCCACACTCTTCCAGGGAACAAAGAGCTAACACCTTCAAGTCCACCAGGAATGGGCCTGGCTTCCTTCTGCTCTTGTCACAAGCCCTGGGTGCCATAACGTGAAGGCACTGGAAGCAGAGACACTAGAAATCATAAACTCCTACCCCTCACTCACAGCTGAGTTCACCTAAGCCTAGAGAGGGCCCAGGCAAGGTCAGGACTCCTGGCCCACACACTTTTCAGAGGATGTGAGGAGACAGGAGGAAAACCCCAAGAAGTTTGCTTTTGTTGGAGTTTATTTCTATTTAAGTTTCTATTCTATACTTGCCCAGAGGGGTGTTTGTCCTACCTCAGGGCTCAGCACTGGGGCTCAGCTCAGCAGCAGGAGGGGTTTCAGACACCCCAGGCATCAGGATTGACTTTACCCAGAAGGGAGACTATCAGGAACTCCCATGTCAGAACCTCCAAGTGTCCCAAAGCATGGCACTTCCAAGAGAAAGCGCTAAGTAGCTAGATAAATGGCTAATAACAGGAGCTGGTATGGTGTGGGGTGGTGGGGAGACCCTAGGTGCTGGCCCCATCCGGGGACATCTACAGCCCTGGAAACTGAGAACTGGGTCCAAAATGGCCTCCCACAGGTCCCAGGTGGTGCTTTACCACCACTCTGTTCCGAGAGTTTCTCAGAAGGATTTCTATCAAAGCCAAAAGGGGTTGAGGCTAATCCCCAACTAACCTTGCGTGTGCCCTATGACTCAGCCCACCGCCCCATGTGCATTCTCATTCATCAGAAGGTGGGCTTCAGAGGCGGTCTGCGTGGGGTCAGAGCCCAGCTCCGCTACTCACTGGCCATGTAGAGAAGCGAGAGAGGCTGAGCAATGCACTCACTCTGTAAATGTGTGCAGTAACAGACCCTTCCTCCCAGGGATGGTTTAAGCATTAAAGCATTCGGAAAAGTGCCTGGCATGTGAGAGCTTAGATATCATCAATCAATCATCATTATCAATCATCATCACTATTATTATTTCAAGCACTCAACAGATACAATCTGCTTCCTCTGGGCCCCTAAGTATATTCCTCAAGGGCCAGCACTGTGGAAGCAGGAAATGCTAAGTCCTGTGATCCTCAGGACCACAGAGGGTGCAGCTTTGGGGATCATTATAAGATAGACATAAGCCAGCAGTTGTGATCAGAACATTCCAGAACAGGAACAGAGGGTTTAGACAGTCTACTGTGTTCTACAATTCAGCCAAAACATCGAATGAGCGTTTGCTATGTGTGTTTTGCTCAACATTTGCCTAAACACTTCCCTTCTTTCTACTTCTGTGTCATGATAAAGGTAGAAGGCAGACAGAAGTTTTCATTTGATAGAGACTGAAAACAAGAGAATTTGAGCTCTAGCCCCAGAGGGTTCCTAGCTTTTGATAATCAAATATCTGACACACTTTGTCATGTCTTTTAAAGCATTTTACTTACATATTTTATTGTAAGCTTGTCTTAGTTTTTAGCTTTGAAATAATATTAGACTTTGAAAACACTGCAAAAGTGGTGCAAAGAATACTGTATACCCTTCACTCAGCTTTCCAAAAAAAGCTGCACCCACTGCACCGCATAATTACCATAATTCTCACAACCAGGATAGGAACACTGATACAATACTGGGAACTGATCTCCAGACTTTATTCAAACTTTATCAACTGTCCCACAAAGGTTTCTTTTTTTTTTCTGTTCCAGGATCCCACATTGCACTGAGTTGCCTCATTCAATCTGGGACAGCTTTCTCCGTCTTTTCTTTCATGATGATGGCACTTTTGAAGAGTGGTGGCCAATTATTTTGTAGAATGTTCCTCACTTTGGGTGTGTATAGTGTTTACTCATTATTAGATTGTAGTTATGCATTTTTTGGCAAGAACACCACAGAGGGGACAGTGAGTCCTTCTCAGGGCATCACAGCAGGAGGCACAGGATGCTGATACATCTTCTTCCTGGTGATCTTAACTTTGATCACTTGGAAAAGGTGGTACCTACCAGACTGGTCCATTGCACAGTTATTACACTGTTGCTCCCTTTGCAATTAATAAGTCTCTTGTGAAGAGGCTTTGAGACTATGTAAATGTTTTGTTTCTCATCACATTTTCAGCAATTAACTTTAGTGTTCATTGATGGTTCTTGCCGGCCACAGTTATTACTGTAATGTTAGCCAAATGGTGATTTTCCACTTCCATCCTTCCCTCTACATTTATTAACTGGAATTCTACTGCAAAGAAGAGCTTTCCTTTCTTTTTCACTTATTCAGTTATTTATTTGTATCAATGTGGAGTCATGGCTATCTGCTTCATTCTATGGGTTATAATCTATTGCTATCATTATTTACTTTGTTACTGAAATTGTCTCAAATTTGACCATCAGGAGCTCCTTCAATGTTGCTCCTGTGTCCTTTGTAGTGTCCTCATCATTTTCAAGCAGTTTTTCTAGCACTGCAAAATCTTCCAAGGCATTTCTACTTTCTCTGTGAAAGCCTTAAAATCAGACATTTCTCCAAAGAGCCCTGATTCCTTTTATTAAAGAATGGTCCTTAGAGATCAAGATCCATGGGGCCCAAAGCTACTAGGGTGTCATTACTTCTAGTCTTTCTCAGAGAACAAAGCTGGGAAATATATATATACAGACACACACACATATATATATACACATAAATACATATAGATATAGAAATTGTTATAGGTATATATAGGTGTGATATATATATATATATATATAAATATAAATGGAACACATCTATTCCAATTAATAAATGTAGAGGGAAGGATGGAAATGGAAAATCACCATTTGGCTAACATCACAGTAATAATTGTGGCTGGCAAGAACCATCTATGAACACTGAAGTTAATGGCTGATATATATATATACACCTAATATATATACCTATAATACATATAGTAGATAAACTGTTATAATTATATATGTATATGTATGTGCATAGTTATATACATATAACTATAACTGTTTTTACATCTACCTAATATATACATCTATAACAGTTTCTATATCTACCTATGAATATAAACCATCCATCCATTCACACCAATTCCTCTGATTCTAATCCAGCCCCACCAGGTGTATTCTAACCTTCCCCCTTTCCATATTTGTTATGCTTTTTCAACAGTGAAAAACCTGGTACTCACTATCTGCCATATATTTACTTATTTGATTAACTATGGAATGTGCTTGAGATAGTTTCAGGATTTTGGATGTCTTTTTTATGTTTGTGTAATTTTAGTCAATAAATGTTGTTAAGGTTAAAGCTGAAGAAAGACAGACTAGTGGTTAAGTGTGTGAACTCTGGAAGCTGGAAGTTATTTAATCTTTCTGAATCTACAAAATAGGATTAATAACAATGTGTAGCTCATAGGAGTGCAGTGAGGATTGAGGGAACATATGTAAAGTGTTTAGCACATAGGAAACCCTAGATAAATGGTATACATTTTTATAAGCTATTAATTAGGAAATAAAGGGAAATTTTCTATGACCACCCAATTGTTTTAATAAAAAGTTGACCCGTATATCAGTTGATGTGAGGGAAACAAGAAAGAGGTTAGAAGCACTGAAGCTTTCTGCACAATTTCTCTTTCCACATAGTTGTGCGCCACACAACGACGTTTCAGTCAAAGATGGACTTCATATATGACAGTGGTTTCATAAGATTATGATACCATATTTTTGCTGTACCTTTTCTATGTTTAGATATGTTTAGACACAAATACTGGCATGTTACAAATGCCTATGGTATCAGTACAGTAACATCCTGTAAGGAGTTGTAGCTTCGGTGAAATAAGCTATACCATATAGCCTAGGTGTGTAGTAGACTATACCATCTAGGTTTGTGTGTGTACACTCTATGATGTTTGCACAACGATGAAATCACCTAAAGACGCGTTTCTCAGAGCGTATCTGTATTTCTGTGGTTAAGTGATTCATGACTTCACGCAGTTGTAGAAACAGATCATTTTTCTCCACTAGGTGGCAGCATATGTGTCGTTGTCTTTGAGGCGCTTTCCTTATGAGACGACCCAAGCAAGCTGGAGAAAGAAAACAACTTCAGAATTAGGATCCTCATACAAAATGTGAGAAATAATCCACAACTTTAAAAAAAAAAAAAAGAAAGAAAAGAAATGCCCTATCCCTAAGCACACTTGTGAAATACCCACAGTGAATTCAAGCAAATCTGCCCAAACCTGGCCCAGGCCACAGGACACCTGCTCCTGGTGGGTGGGTCTCAGGTGCCCCAGGACTTGGAATGTCATCCCTGGGGTGGAAGGTGGACAGAGCTTATTGAGGTCCCAAGCCAGGCAAGAAGCTGGATAGGTTCTCGGGCTCTGCCCCTTCACACTCTGGGATCCCCCCAGCCCAGGGCCTGGGTGGGGCTTACAAAGACACACAAAGTCATGTGTGCAGGCTCTCTGTCTGGGGCTGGAGAAACAAGAGGCTCCATTTGAAGCAAGAAACAGAGGCCCACTCAACATGGCTAAAAAGGGGGTGATGGGGGGCAATAGGGCCCCAATGTGGGACCTTGTGTCCATCTAACCACAGAATAAGAGGCTCAGATACAGGAACCTCTCCTGTCGGTGTCCTTGCATTACCAGTCCTGCTGCCATGAGTGGCAGGAGAGAGCAAGAGGCACCCATGGGGGGTGTGCTGGAAGTCTGTTGCAAGAACTCCAAGGTTCACTCCACAGTGACAGTACCCACCTGCCAGCACAAGCTGTGCTGGAAATTTGGCACTGCCTATTTCTCTTCCTATCTTCTTTTGGAGAATTATCTGGCACCTACTCTGTAGAGTAAACCCAGCATCCACCATCCCATTCCTAAGACAAAAGGGTCTTCCAGGTGCCCTGCTCCTGCCTGACTTTCCTCTCGCCACCTTTTTTTTTTTTTTTTTTGAGACAGAGTCCTGCTCTGTGGCCCATGCTGGAGTGCAGTGGCCGGATCTCAGCTCACTGCAAGCTCTGCCTCCCGGGTTCATGCCATTCTCCTGCCTCAGCCTCCGAGTAGCTGGGACTACAGGCGCCCGCCACCTCACCCGGCTAGTTTTTTGTATTTTTTTTTTTAGTAGAGACGGGGTTTCACCATGTTAGCCAGGATGGTCTCGATCTCCTGACCTCGTGATCCGCCCACCTCGGCCTCCCAAAGTGCTGGGATTACAGGCTTGAGCCACCGTGCCCGGCCTCCTCTCGCCATCTTACAGCAACCAAAGGCAGGCATGAGAACTAAGCTTGGGCTTGCTTTCCTCGGAATGTGGCTATGGAGTACGAAACACAAGGACAGAAGGCGTGGTGGAAGCTCATTCATCCCAGTGATGGCACCTGGGCAAGATCATGGAACTGTTCCTGCTTCCAAGACCATTTGAGCTGCCTGGCCTCTGTCTGTTTAAGCTCTGTTCTAGTCCTTCCCTTCTATCCTGTGGCAGCGGTGGCTGCCCTGTCACTTCCCTTGTCTTAATTTAGCCTGAGTCCATTTCTGCTTCTTATCCTTAGTGAGCCTGGCCTTACACCAGCTCATCCTGAGGAAGAAAGAATTCCTATTTCCCTTCCTGAGGGAAGTCCAAAGTGGAGCCTAAAGAACAAATATGACCTTCCTACCCTGAGGGAATAAACTTGCTAAGATTCTTAGACAAAAAGAAGTCTATGTAATTTGCTAGCCCTAACCAACAGCCAGTTGGTAACTTCTGAGCAGAATATGGAAAACCGAGTGTGCTTGGCAAAAAGTTAGGACATCTGTTATGAAAAAGGAAGGGAGGAGTGGAATTTCAAGTAGTTACCCAACTCACCTACTCTCTATTGCATCACTCCTCAGACTTGTGCTGGGAACATTGCAGGGTCAAGCCCATTGCCTCACAGGATGAAGGAAATGGTCAACATGGTCAGGGACTTGGTTTTCCGACCCCCAGCCATTTCCAGTCCTGTGCAGAGCATTCTGGTCCTGCTGTTCCTCAAGGATAAGTACCCAGATTATTTACCCCAAGTTACAAGGGAGCTCAAGCCTCCATTCTTTGGAGAAAGGTGGCTTTGTGTGGTGGTTCACAGCTAAGACTGCCGGAATTCAAATCCCAAATCTGCCAAGGCAGTTATGGGGACTGAGCCCCCAACCTGTGGGATCTGACACTGTCTCTAGATAAATACTGTCAGAATTGAGTTGGAGAACACCTAGCTGGTGTCCACAGCGGAACTGACTGCTTGCTTGCTGGTGGGGAGAAACCCCCACATATTTGGGAGTTACAGAAGTCTTCTGTGTGGATTGTTGTTGTGTTGGTGTAAGAGCAGAGGGAAAACATGATTTGTTTTTCCATAAAAGGCATTGTTGAAAACAACAGAGCAATCAGCCAGGAATTAGGTAGTTTAACAGATAGCTGTGGTCAGAGAAAGAACAGATAAGAGAGCCCTGCCAAAACCACTGTCATTACAGGATGACTGTGGGTACACTCAAGGCAACACTTCCTAAGGTGCATCATCAGAGGCTTCACACTGTGTGGGGTGGGGGAATTCACTAAAATAATCCAACTAGTCACCAAACAACTAAATAAGGAAATAATAGTATTATGCTTGGATAGGGGCAGGGGGATGACCAGTAGCCAGATATGCGACAACATAATATCTAAAATGCCCGGTTTCCCAGAGAAACTTTTGAGCTATAAAAAGAAATAAGAAACAGTGATCCATACACAGACAAAAAAAAAAAACAAACAAAAAACAGAAACTGCCTGTGAAAGCAACCAAATATCAGATTTAAGAAAGATTTCCTAGCAGCCATTATAAATATGTTCAGAAATAACTAAAGAAAACTGTGATTGAAGAAGTAAAGAAAGATATGACGATAATGTCTCATCAAATAGAAATATTAATACAGAGATAGAATTATTCTTAAAAAGAACCAAATGGAAAGCCTGGAGTTGAAAAGTACAATAACTAACGGGGCGCTATGGCTCACGTCTGTAATCCCAGCACATTGGGAGGTCGAGGCAGTCTGATCACCTGAGGTCAGGAGTTCGAGACCAGCCTGGCCAACATGGCAAAACCCCATCTCTACTAAAAATACAAAAATTAGACTTGGTGGTGCGCACCTGTAATCCCAGCTACTTGGGAGGCTGAGGCAGGAGAATCGCTTGAACCCAGGAGGCAGAGGTTGCAGTGAGTCAAACTTGTGCCACTGCACTCCAGCCTGGGCGACCAGAGCAAAACTCCATCTCAAAAAAAAAAAAAAGAAGAAGTACAATAACTAAAATACAAAATTCCCTAGTGGAGCTCAACAGTAGATTTGAACAATCAGAATAAAGAATTAGCCAACTTGAAGATATTAATAAATCAATAGAGATTATGCAATCCAAAGAACAGAGAGAAAATAGAATGAAGAAAAAATAAACAGGGCCTCAGAGGACTGGTACACCATAAGCATGCCAACAGATGCACAGCAGAATACAGAAGAGAAGGAGACAGAGAACACAACAGAAAAAAGTAGTCGAAGAAAAAATGGCTGAAAATGTCACGAATTTATTGAAAAACGATCTACATACCCGGCAAGCTCAATAAACTCTAAATAGGATACATGCAAAGAGATCCACAAATAAATATATCACATGCTGAAAGCCGCCAGGCCTAGTGGCTCAAGCCTGTGATCCCAGCACTTTGGGAGTTCGAGGTGGGTGGATCACCTGAGGTTAGGAGTTTAAGAGCAGCCTGGCCAGCATGATGAAACCCTATCTCTACTAAAAATACAAAAAATCATTAGCTGGGCATGATGGTGGGGGCCTGTAATCCCAGCTACTTGGGAGGCTGAAGCAGGAGAATAGCTTGAACCCAGGAGGTGGAGGTTGCAGTGAGCTGAGATGGTGCCACTGCACTCCAGCCTAGGTGAGCAAGACTCTGTGGGAAGGGGAGGGGAGGGGAGGGGAGGGAGAAGAGAGAGAAAGAAAGAGAAAGAGGAAAGAAGGAAGGAAGGAAAAGAGAGAGAGAAAGAAAAGAAAGAAAGAGAGAGAGAGAGAGAGAAAGAAAGAAAGGAAGGAAGGAAGGAAGGAAGGAAGGAAGGAAGGAAGGAAGGAAAAGAAAGAAAGAGAAAGAGATGGCAGAAGAAAAACAATTCATCACTTAAAAGGGAACTCACAATTATTAACAGGTGCCTTCTCATCATAAACTGTGGAGTGCAGATGAGTCCAGATAGCAGTGGAGAAACACACCTCCAGGATAGACTGTGTGCTAGCCCATAAAACAAACCTCAATAAATTAAATAGGATATAAATAATACAAAATATGTTCCCTGACCACAACAGAATAAAACTAGTAATCAATAATAGAAACAAATTTGGGGAACTCACAAATATGTGGAAATTAAACGACACACTCCTAAATAACCAATGGATTAAAGGAAAAATCAAGAGGGAAATTAGAAAATACCTTGAGGTGAAAGAAAATGAAGCCACAGCACACCGAAACTTATGGAATATAGCTTAAGGCATGCCAAAAGGGAAATTTGTAGCTGTAAATGCCTATATTGAAAAAGAGGAAGATTTGAAATCTTCCTCTCAGAAATCTCACTTTAAGACACCAGAAAAAGGCTCACATCTGTAGTCTCAGCACTTTGGGAGGCCAATGCAGGAAGATCGTTTGATGCCAGGTGTTCAAACCCAGTTTGGGCAACATAGCAAGATCTATCTCTAAAAAAATAAAAGTAAATTAGCTGAGCATGGTGGCCTCTGCCTGTAGTCCTAGCTACTTGGGAGTCTGAGGCAGGAAGATTACTTGAGCCCAGTTCAAGGTTACAATGGAAAGAAAAAAAAAAAGACATGAAAAAGAAGTACAAATTAAACCTAAAGCAAGCAGTAAAAAAGGGAAATTTGAAAAATTAGAGTGGAAGTGTGGAAATTATTAAAATGGAGACTAGAAACAATATTTGAGAATACAAAATGAAACCAAAAGTTGGTTCTTTGAAAAAGCAAGTCTAGCCGGGCGCGGTGGCTCAAGCCTGTAATCCCAGCACTTTGGGAGGCCGAGACGGGCGGATCACGAAGTCAGGAGATCGAGACCGTCCTGGCTAACACGGTGAAACCCCGTCTCTACCAAAATACAAAAAACTAGCCGGGCGACGTGGCGGGCGCCTGTAGTCCCAGCTACTTGGGAGGCTGAGGCAGGAGAATGGTGTGAACCCGGGAGGCGGAGCTTGCAGTGAGCTGAGATCCGGCCACCGCACTCCAGCCTGGGTGACAGAGCCAGAGCCAGACTCCGTCTCAAAAAAAAAAAAAAAAAAAAAAAAGAAAAGCAAGTCTTTAGCTAGACTGACCACAATAAAAAGAGAGAAGCTGCAAATTACTAGAATCAGAAATGAAGGAGGGGAAATTACAACTGACCTTACAGAGAGAAAAAGGATTATACTATTTTGCTAATTAATTATGCTAATACATTAGACAACTTAGAATGAAATGGGCACATTCCTACAAAAACACAAATGACTGAAACTGATGCAAGAATAACAGAAAATTTGAATGGACCTATAATAAATAGGTTGAATTAGTCATCAAAACAATGACCCACAAAGAAACTACCAAGCCAGATGTCTTCATTGGTGAATTTTGCCAAATATTTAAAGAATTAATACCAGTTCTTCAAAAACTCTTCCAAAAAACAGAAGAGGATGCCCTGATGCCAAAACCAGGTGAAACCAGATGAAGACATCAAAAGAAAACAAAAAAAAAAAAACTGCAAACTAGTATCTCTTTTGAGTATGGATGCAAACATTTTCAAAACAAATTCTAGCAAGCTGAATCCTGCAACCCATAAAAACAATTATATACCATGACCAAGTAAGATTTATCCAGAAATGCAAGGCAAATCAGCAACCAAAAGTCAATTAATAAAATTCATCGTATCAATAAAATAAAAAATGAAAAACACATGATCCTCTCAACAGCCCAGAAACATCATTACAAAATTTAACATCTCTTCATGACAATACTCTCCACATACTAGGAATAGAAGGGATCTTCCTCAATCTAATAAAGTGCATCTATGAAAAACCCAGAACTGACTTTGTACTTAATAGTGAAAGACTAAATGCTTTCCCCTGAAGATAAGAACAAGACAAGGACTGCTGCTCTTATAACTTCTGTGCAACATTGTACTGAAGATTCTAGCGAGGAAAATTAGGCAAGAAGATGAAATAAAATTCAAATTGGAAAGAAGTACTATGATCTCTATGTGCAGATGACATGATCCCATACACTAAGGAATTCATTAAAATAATGAATTAAAATTGAGATGTGTCTCAATGCCATAGACTTTTTGTCTCAAAAATGACTCAAACTGTCCAACACTAGAGTTCACTGATCAAAATGAACTGTGGCTGGAAGTAGGCCTCTAACTCACTCACTCCTAGATGGCCTCATCCAGGCTTCAGATGTGTACTTTGGGCCAAACTCCCCCACTTGCTATCTCACCTTGGATATTTAACACTTAACCTTCACATGGCCAAAGCAGAGCTGTTCATTATTCCCTCCAAATCTAACCATCCAAGTGTCTCCTCGATCTCAGTAAACGTCACCACCATCCATCCATTTGCTAAGCCAAAATGTTACAAGTCACTTACTTTGATTTTGAAATAATTTCAAATCTAGAGAAAAGTTGTGTCTTAGTCTATTTGTGTTGCTATAAAGAGACACCTGATGCTGGGTAATTTATAAAGAAAGAGCTTTGCTTGGCTCACAGTTCCATAAGCTATACCAGAGGCATGGCTCCAGCATCTGCATCTGGTGATGGCCTCAAGATGCTTCCACTCATGGTCATGCACAGTGGCTCATGCCTGTAAACCCAACGCTTTGGGAGGCTGAGCCGAGCAGATCACTTGAGGCCTGGAGTTCAAGACCAGCCTGGCCAACACAGAGAAATCCCATCTCTACTAAAAATATAAAAACTAGCTAGGTGTGGTGGTGGGCACCTGTAGTCCCAGCTACTGGGGAGGCTGAGGCAGGGGAATCACTTGGACCCAGGAACCTGGGAGGTAGAGGTTGCAGCTGCCACTGCACTCCAGCCTGGGTGACAGAGCGAGATTCCGTCTCAAAAAAAGGTGTTTCTACTTACAGCAGAAGAGAAAGGGAGAAAGTGTGTGCAGAGATCACATAGTGAGGAAAAAAGAGAGAAAGGAGGTTTAACAAGCAGCTCTCACAGAAACTAATAGAGCAAGAACTCACTCATTACAGCAAGAATGGCACCAAGCCATTCATGAGAGATCCACCTTCCTGACTCAAACACCTCCCACTAGGTCCCACCTCCAATATTGGGGATCACATGTCTTTTTATTTATTTATTTATTTTTCCCCAAGACGGAGTTTTATCCTTGTTGCCCAGGCTGGAGTGCAATGGCACAATCTTGGCTCACCACAACCTCTGCCTCCCAGGTTCAAGCTATTCTCCTGCCTCAGCCTCCCTAGTAGCTGGGATTACAGGCACGTGCTGCCACGCCCAGCTACCTTTTTGTATTTTTAGTAGAGACGGGGTTTCTCCATGTTGGTAAGGCTGGTCTTGAACTCCCTACCTCAGGTGACTCACCCACCTCGGCCTCCCAAAATGCTGGGCTTACAGGCGTGAGCCACCACGCGCGGCCAGGGATCACATTTCAACATGAAGTTTGAAAGTTGCTTTCTTGCAACTTGCCATTGAGTTTGGAGATTACACCTTCCAAACCTCCCAATGTAAACAGGAACACCTATTTACCCTTAAACAGGATTCCCCACTGTTAACACTTTACCACATCCCATGTATGTGGTATATACCTTATCACACTCATTCTTTGCATATGTATTGCCTTTTTTTCTGAATCATTTCACTGTAATTGCCGATATGATGACCTATTACTCTTTGAATACTTTAGTGTATATGTTCTAACAAAGACACTGCCATACGTAACCATAGTACAACCATCAAAATCAGGAATTAACATTAACAGAATATTACCATCGCAGATTCCAGTCACATTTTGTAAGTTGCCCCAATTATGTTCTTTATAGGTCTGGATCCAAATCAGGATCATGTGTTGCAGTTAGTTGTCATGTCTCTTTAGTTTCCTTCTATCTGGAACGGTTCTTCAATCTTTACTTGTCTTTCAAGACCTTGGCATTTTTGAAGAGGACAGGCTAGAGTGCAGTGGCTCCTGTCTGTAATCCCAGCACTTTGAGAGGCCAAGGCAGGCAGATTACTTGGGGTCAGGAGTTTAAGACCAGCCTGGCCAACATGGTGAAACCCCTTCTCTACTAAAAAATACAAAATTAGCTAGGTATGGTGGTACATACCTGTAATCCCAGCTACTTGGAAGGCTGAGGCAGGAGAATCACTTGAACCCAGGAGGCAGAGGCTGCAGTGAGTCCAGATCGTGCCACTGCACTCCAGCCTGGGTGACAGAGCCAGACTCAGTCTAAAATAAATTTTTTTTTTTTTTTTTTTTTTTTTT
>NW_016817889.1:275550-279785 GCF_001698545.2 Rhinopithecus bieti | reverse complement strand
TTTGAGACAGAGTCTCACTCAGTCGCCCAGGCTGGAGTGCAGTGGCGGATCTCGGCTCACCTCAAGCTCCGCCTCCCGGGTTCATGCCATTCTCCTGCCTCAGCCTCCCAAGTAGCTGGGACTATAGGCGCCCACTGCCACGCCCGGCTAATTTTTTGCATTTTTAGTAGAGACGGGGTTTCACCATGTTAGCCAGAATGGTCTCAATCTCCTGACCTCATGATCCGCCCACCTCGGCCTCCCAAAGTGCTGGGATTACAGGTGTGAGCCACCGAGCCAGGCCTAAAATAAAATTAAAAAAAAAAATTTTTTTTAAAGGACAGGCTAAGTTCTTTGTAAAATGTCAGTTTGGGTTTGCTCTGATGTTTCCTCATGATTTTTGCATTTTCGGCAGTAATAATGGAAAAATAGTATTCTATTTCTCTCAGAGCATTATATTCTGAGGACCAAGATATTGACTTGCCCCATGTGAGGTGGCATTAACTTTCATCAGCTGACAGGCTTCTCCACTGTCAGATTAACTAATAATGGAATGTATTAAATAATATCAAATTAGTGAGCCAGGAGCAGTTCTGCACACCTGTAGTCCCAGCTACTCTGGAGGCTGAGGTGGGATCCCTTGAGGCCAGGAGTTTGAGGCTACAGTGTGCTAAGATCATGCCTGAGAAGGGCCACTGCACTCCAGCCTGGGAGACAAAGTGAGACTCTGTCTCTAAAAGAATAAATACATACATACATACATACATACATACATACATACATACATACTTTTAAAAAATCAAGTTAGTATTTGATATACTCACTATACCAAATATGTTAGTAGGATATACTCTGCAACTAGGTCTACGTTTATTAACTGTAATTGTATCGTAAGGTAGCACGTTTCCTTTTCCCTTGTTTATTGATTCATGTATTATTTGTATTTATATGAACTCATGGATTCTACTTTAATCAATGGATTACAATCTGTTCTTGTCATTATCTATTCTGAGGCTCAAATAGCCCCAGATTTGGCCATACGTAGTCCCCTTGAACAGCTTCTTTGATTGAATCCAGAATAACACACCATACTCCTTGGGTGGCCAGCATCCATTTTTCCCTCTTCCCACCAACAGCAGCCCAGATTTTAATGTTTATTGTCAACCAAGTGATTGGGTTGAGATGGACCCCACCTCAGCCCCAGGGGTATGCCCTGCTTAGTGTGAGCCAATCAGTGTACCCCATTATTCTCCAGGACACAGTGATTGGTCTGAGGGTGGGCAAATGACGTATGAGAACTGGCCAATGAGAACTGAAGAGACAGCTGATAGGCCTTCTGGGAAAGAAGCTTCCTATCACAAGGGAGCTCTCTCTCCCTCTGATGGATGCGCTGTAAAGATGGTGAAGTGTGGACCTGATGAAGCCATTTCTGCTGCCAAGAGAGAAGCGAACCTGAACACAATTTCAATATACAGAGGTGGGGAGAACGAAAAATTGCAATAAAACAGGACTGGGGCTCTGGTGACGCCACACATTTCTGGATCATTCTGTGCCTGAACATATCTGTGGACTGGTTAATTATTTGAACCAGTAAATTACCTTTTTTAATTAGGCCAGAATGGGCTGAGGCTTCTGTTGCTTGCAACCAAAAGGGCCCTAAATGATACACTCCCCCGAAACAGCAAAGGAAGGCTGCCTGTGGCAAGAAGCAAAAGATGGGTTTCTGTTCCTTTTCACCAAAACAAAACAAAAAAATCTCTAACGTTGCTGGTCTCCCCCACTGGTCTGAGAGCTTCTGGGGACATAGCCACTGTGTGCCCCGGCCTCTCAGAATAACGCATGGCTGTGGTGAGTGCTCAGTAAGCATTAACTGTGTGAATGCTGTTAAGGTTGTCTCGTTCATGGCTAAATCCGTAGCATCTACAACAGTGTATGGGACACACGACAGACATTTATTGAAGGACTACACAGCTCACCCCAGCATGCCACTGACACCCACCCCTCAAATCCACCAAAGGAGAAGAAGCTGCAACTAAAATCTTGCTTGACACTTTATTCTCCTGAGAGGGGAGCGCAGCAGAGGGAGTCGGGGAAGGGAGACTGGAGAGTGGATTCTGGACGGAGGAAGCGAGGAGCCGGTGGAGGTTGCTGAGGTTCCCGGGATCTGAGGACAGGAGCCTATGCTTCTTCCACAGGACAGGGTGAGAGGGCTCAGAGGGAACCTGGAGCAGAGAGAACAGCCAGCTGTGGGCAGATGTGGTGGGTCCCCATGGGGAAGCAGACACTCAGAATGTTACTTGCTTAAGGTCTCGCAGCCACCCGTCCCTACTGAACACACCCAGTGGCACATCCTGGAAGCCAGTCGGCAGCCTGAGCAGGTTGTGGGGCCTTGAATAGAAAAGTCACAAGCTCCCATGACAGGAAATGGTGGGGACCCCCGATCTGCTACCATAGAATCCCAGAGCATTGGCAAGCGCCAGCTGAGCTGCCAAAGCCCCTTTCTGGCCCCACTTCCTACAGCCGAGTCCTGTTCTCTCCAGGCACAGCCTGGGCAGCCATGGAGGGAAAGGCCTCAGGCTCCCCTGCCTGAAGGGTTCCCTAGCCCAGCTCTCAGGACCCAGAATTGTGGGGGAGGATGTGGCCCCAGTTCCCGACCCCAGAGGCCCATGCTGGGCTGGGGATTGGAGTTTGACTGAGGGTCTGATGACCTTGAATAGCCTCAGTCTGAGGACATTTCTCCAGGGTCAGGTCTACACACACGGTGACCTCCTTCAATTCTCATTCCAATCTCAAAAATCAGGATTGCTATCTCCCCTTCACAGATGAAGAAACTGAAGCTCAGAGAGGTCAAGTTATTTGCTTAAGGTCACACAGCCAGGGAGAGATGGAGACCAGATTTTACTCCACGACTACCTGTGTCTGAAGCCCAAGCTCTACTCAGTATTTCTCAAACATTTCTAGCTAAAGTCCATCTGCTCAGTTCTCCACACTTTCCCGTGCTGGGAGATGGCGGGAGTAATGTGTCCTAAGAAGGCAGCTTTGATGTATCCTGGGGGAAACTGTCTCCACCCCTCAGGAGGCATCCCTGCTGTCACCTCTGCACTCACCCATAGAAGGTTCACACAACCTGAGGTCCACACAGATCTCCTGGGCAGTTTCTCCCTCCAAGAGGCCCTGGGTAATTCTAGGCTGATACCTCCTCATGAAATTTTTGCAGACGTCACGCCATTGTGAGCTCACCTTCCTACACACGCGGGTCTCAGCATTGGAAATGCTTCGCTGCAGCAGCAGAACCACAGAGGACATGGTTATAGGGTGAGTCCTGCGCAGCTCTGCCACCCTGCAGGTTTCAGCAGCCCTAGCAATGGGAGTACTGGGTGCGAGGAACTGGCGCCTGGTGCCCATGGAGCCAGAGACTGTAGACACGGGGCTGGGCCCCTACTCCCACTCTCCAAGGCCTGGCCCAAGCCTGGTCAGGTAGGGCTCCTGAGACAAGGACAGTTAGCCCTGCTGAGGTCTCAGCCTCTTGTGCACCTGTCCCCTGCATTCTGTGTGGAGAATGGTGCCTATGGCTGCCAGGCACACATTAAATGCTCTGCCATGTAGCTACCTGGCTCCAGAACCTGGCTGGGGGCTACAGCCAGAGGGGGTGCATAGAGAAGACTAGTGGGGGTGGGAGGTGTGGTCAGAGCTTGGAGTCTTGGCTCATTTGGTTTTAAAGTCTCTTCTATGCCATCCCAGTGGGGAGGATGAATCTGGGTGTCCAGGGCTAAGTGTGAGCCTGCAGTGCCAGGATGCTGAGTAGTTTGGGGGAGCAGAGGAGAGGGAAGGAGGGAGAGTGAAACAGTAATTCTTGGTCGTAACACAGTCATTTGTTAAGCATTTACTCAGTGCTGGATGTGGAGCTAAGCACATCCGAGCCCTCAGCTCTTTTAAAAAGCTTCAGCAGCCAGGTGCAGTGGCTCACACCTGTAATCCCACACTTTGGGAGGCCAAGGCAGGTGGATTGCTTCAGCTCAGAAGTTGGAGACCAGCCTGGGCAACACAGTGAGACCCTGTTTCTACAAAAGTACCAAAATTAGCTGGGCGTGGTGGCGCACACCTGGAGTCCCAGCTACTTGGGAGGTTCAGGCAGGAGAATTGCTTGGGCCAGGGAGGCAGAGGTTGCAGTGAGCCAAGATCATACCACTGCACTCCAGCCTGGGTTTCAGAGTAAGAGCATATCTCAAGAAAAAAAAAAAAAAAAAAAAAAAAAA
>NW_016817889.1:258230-275137 GCF_001698545.2 Rhinopithecus bieti | reverse complement strand
CCGAGACGGGCGGATCACGAGGTCAGGAGATCGAGACCACCCTGGCTAACACGGTGAAACCCCGTCTCTACTAAAGAATACAAAAAACTAGCCGGGCGTCGAGGTGGGCGCCTGTAGTCCCAGCTACTCGGGAGGCTGAGGCAGGAGATAGGGACTATTATCCATCTCATTTCAAAGATAAGATAACTGAGGCTCAGCAAGTGGAAGTGACTTGCCCAAGGCCATGCAGCTTCCAAGTAGCAGATCTGGGATTTATCAGTCCTGACCCAGGTCTCTTAGGGAACCAGCTTCTCAAAGCTCTGCCTTGGACACAAATGTTAGGGCTTTAGGGGAAGATTCCTAACTTCTCTGGGACAAGCCCTCTTTGAGGATACATTATGAAAACCATGTTTACTCCCTCTGACTTACACAGTTCCAGAGAGTCACAAACAATTTCACAAGTTCTCTGAAATTCATCCACAGACACATGGGGACTCACAGATTCCCTTCTAGGAAGCCCTCCCCCAGGACCACTGTGCAAGGTGACCCCAGGGTCCCTGATCCCCAACCTGGTCACAGGCCGGCCCCTCCATTGAGCAGCAGACAGGAGGCTCTGTAGCCCCTCGGCCTCACCTGGGTGGGCTGTTTCACCATAACCTTCAGTGTCTGGATTATCCTTAGACAGGTCTTGCAGTCGAAGGCCAGCTCCTGCATTTTGATCAACAGGTCACCCTGTCAGGAAAGAAAGCCCCTATCATGGTCTCTCAGACATTCTGGGAGTGCGTGAAAGTGCCCAAAAAAGGGGCCCTTGGTGTTTCTGAGGCTGGCAGCAATGTCCGTGATCTCTTCCCAGAGCATGGATACACTGAAGACCTGAACAGGCTGCCTGGACCCTGCCTGCCTTTTTGCTTGTCTTGGAGGCTCTGAGACACCCCAGAAACAGCCTCCCACACCCCCAGTACTTTCCCAGCCCTGCACTTGCCCCTCTCCTATTGAGAAACTCCCAGGGAAGTCTACCTATTTGGGTTCTGCAGCCCCAGGCTCTTTGGAGGGTGAGACCCCGGAGGATCCTCTTGGGGCAGTCTACCAGGTATCTGCAGCCCTCCTTGCCAAACATGAATTCGACAAAACCAGCATCGTCAGAAACAGCCCAGCCTCCACTCCCACCTCCTGACCATTAGAGAGCTCCAGCCCTCACCCCAGAAGCCACCCAGGGAGGAGGGAAAGGAGAGGGACTGTGGCAGGTGAGCAGAGAGCCAACATGTACCTGGGGGCCCTCCTGGGCCAGGCACAGGCAGGATTGCTCCTTGTCACACGGGTGGGCTGTCGCCACTTCAAAGTACTCAGGGCTCAGACGAGAGAAGACCAGACCTGAGGAAGAAAGCACTTCAGCTTCCCCTCCGCAGGTGGAAGGAGAGGGAAAGCCCGTTCTCCTGGCTGGTGAGAGTCCAGGAGGTGGCCAGGGCCTCGGACGGGGGCTGGGTCTTGCAGGGGGCCAGGATATCTGTCCACATGCTTTGCCCTGGAGCCACTCTGACCCACTCTCAGCACAAACACATGTTCTCACTTTCCTTCTAGAAAGCCAGGAGGGCGAGACTTTCTCTTCTCCTCTGTTCTGCCAGCAATACAGATTTGGGGGTCAGTTTGTCTAGAAACTTCCCTCAATCTCCTTTCAAGAGATTTTCTTTTTTTACCTTCCATCCAGATGGCCCAGCCAAATCCACTCTCCCTTCCAGAAGTGTCTTTGCCCTTGGGGCTCACACTGACCCCAAGGCCTGGGAGAGAGCAGGGTGCAGGGGACAGGAAGTCTGCCTTGAACAAGGAAGAGACCCCGTTCTCTCACCAGCCCTGCACAATCCTAGACAGTGTAGGCCTGAGGAATCGCAGACCCACCGATGAAGGCCAGTGGCCTTCACCACACAGATGTGGAGGCAGGGGCTTGGGAGGGAAAGGGGGGGTCTCAGGCCACACAGGGTGGCCAGCAGAGGTAGGACCAGAATCCCTGGCCTGTCTCTCCTCCTTGGCCAGGCCACTGACAGGCTGGGCAGCACACTGGGCTAAGCCTGCCTCTGAGGGGAGGGCCAGGCCTCCATGATGTGGGAGAAGGCTGGGGAGAGGCAGGGGCACCTGGGTGCCCACAGAGTCCATGCTCCGGGTTCAGCCAGCCTGAGAGTGCGAGGCTGGGAGGGCCATCAGGATCGATCCCGAGGGGAAGGCCTTACCTGGGTTGCCCAGGAGCATGGCTGCAAGGAGAAGGAGGGCCCAGGTAGCCATGGTGGGGCAGCTGCTCAGATGCCTTTCACACCCTGTTTTATGGGCAGGGAGCCTGCAGCTTAACCTTTCTCAGGTCCTGCCCTTTTTGTATGTCATCTTTCCTGTGTCACTGGGTTTACCACAAATACAAATACTAATTTGTGAAGAAGCAGGTTAGTGCAGTGGAAGCCCACAGGGTTCATGCCACACCCCACTCCCACACAACTAGAATGCCGGGTTGCTGGAGGCCAGCAGCTGCCTGGATGCTTGGGATGTGTTAATGGAGGGAGAACCCGCTTAGTACAAGTATGTTCCAAATATTGCGTGGGACATATTTATACTAAAAGTATAAGTGAGTCATCTCACTTGACCCAAAACCTATTTTTAAACAGCTTTTTAAATTTAACAATATACCACGAACATCTTTCCACATCTGTAAATATAGATCTTCTTCATCATTTCCACTGGTTACCTAATGGTTCCCTTTACACATGAACCATAGCTGGGGTCCTGTAACTCTGGGACTCATGCCCCCTGTAGTACTTTGGCTTGAAGAGCAGAGGCTGGGAAGCCTCTGCAAGGGCTCACCCGGTAGTCGAGTTGAGTGATGTGAAGGCCTTCTTCAGACAGGGTGCCTCAGCATCTCAAAATGGCAGCTGTAGCTCCTCCAGGCTACAAGGCCTGTTCATGTGGAAAATGGAAAGAGTGAAGCAGAAAGAGATGGTACCTGTATAGGAAAAACGTCTTTCCCAGGGACCCTCAACCTCCATGTAATTGATCTGAACTGTGTCACATGATGACCCTGGCTGCAAAGGGCAATAGGAAGGGAGTCTTTTGCTGGACCTTCACTGACACTTCGTTTTTTGTTGTTGTTTGTTTGGTTTGGTTTGGTTTTTCTTTTTTGAGATGGAGTTTCACTCTCGTCACCCAGGCTGGAGTGCAATGGTTTGATCTTGGCTCGCTGCAACCTCCACCTCTGGGTTCAAGTGATTCTCCTGTCTCAGCCTCCCGAGTAGCTGGGATTACAGGCGCATGCCACCATGCCCTGCTAATTTGTGTGTTTTTAGTAGAGACAGGGTTTCACCACGTTGGCCAGGCTGGTCTCGAACTCCTGACCTCGGGTAATCTGCCCGCCTCAGCCTCCCGAAGTGCTAGGATTACAGGCGTGAGCCATCGCACACGGCCTTCATTGACACTTTGAACAAAATTGGTATTCTGTTAGGGAGGATGAGGGAATGGGAATCGTATAGGCAATGGCAGTGTCAGTTACTGCATGACTTTTTTTTTTTTTTTTTTTTTTTTTGATACAAGGTCTTGCTCTGTCGTTCAGGCTAGAGTGCAGTGGTGCAATCACAGATCACTGCAGCCTCAACCGCCCAGGCTCCAACAATCCCCCCACCTCAGCCTCCCTAGTAGATGAGACCATAGGTGCTTGCCACTATCACCCCTGCTGATTTTAAAATTTTTGGAAGAGATGGGTCTCCATATGTTGCCCAGGCTAGTCTCGAACTCCTGGACTCAAGCGATCCTCCCCGCCTCCAAAGTGCTGAGATTATAGGCATGAGCAACCATGCCTGGTTTTGCAGGACTTTTTGATAAGGAAACATATTTCAGGAAGAATTGGTAGGACTTTGTAGCTATATGATTACAAGAAAGAAACAAGAGAGAGGAGGCAAAGGTTTCGCTAATATTTGGGGCCCAGGAGGCTGAGGGGCTGGCTGTGCAAATTAGAAAAAGGAGCTTGTTGGTGAGAAGTTGAGTCTGAGGTATTGCATTTGTGGCTGGCTTGTTTCCCCAGCCGTAAATCAACTGCTTGAGGGCAGGACTGCCTCTGCCTGTCAGGGTCTCCCCACCATGCCTAGAACAGCTCTCAGACCAACCGGCAAACTCGTTTTACCTCAGATGAGGAAAGCAGGACTCAGAGAGATCCAGTGAATTACCCACCAACACACAGCTAGGAAGGGAATGGTCTGTGGATATGAACCCAGACCCTATGACTCCAAAGCCCAAGTTTTCCCCCAGCCCTACCCTATCTCAGTCTCCAGGTTTTCAGTGCAGGGCCACTTAACCCTCTTGAGGCCAGCTCAGGCACTACTCCCCCGTCTCAGCAGGCTCCCTCTCTCCTGACCACTTGTAGACCTTGGTCTCATGTGTGAAGACCATATTAATGGGCAGGAAAGGTCTTGAAAGGTGACTCATGTCTCTTTATTGTGGGAAACTTGGTGAGACCAAATATTGCAGTGAGTCCTTTTCTGAGGTGTTGAGGTGTACGTGACAAAGCTCATGTAGTTAGTCACAAGTCTCCACCCAGGCCTCTCGGGTCCCATGTGATAAGAACCTGGGGTCTTACCCAGTTCCCACCCATGGTACCCCGGGAACTGGCCCATTGCAAGTCAGGACCAGGCCCCAGAAAAATTCCTGTGTGAAATACTGCCTTCTGTATCTTCTTCAGAAAATCTTCAGTTACGCTAAAGTCATAAAAATAGCCACTATGTTTTTTCTAGAACTTTTATAATTTTAACTTTGACATTTGGGTCTATGACTCATGTCAAATGAATGTATAGTGTGAGCTGGGTTGAGGTTCTGTTTTTCAATATCAATTTCTTGAAAAGATTTTTCTTTTCCCATTAAATTGTTTTGGCATGTTGGTTGAATATCAATTGACTATGGGTCTGTTTGCGGACTCATTATATCAACTACTACTGCAATAATAATAATATAATAATAATAATAAAGCAATCCAATTTTTTAAATGGGCAAAATATTTGAACAGGTAATTCGCAAAGGAAGATAAGAATGACCAAAACATTTGAAAACCTGCTCAACATCGTAAATCACAAAGAAATTCCTTTTTTGAGCTGTAGCCTCACTCTGCCGCCCAGGCTGGAGAGCAGTGGCATGATCTTGGCTCACTGCCACCTGTGTCTCCTGGGTTCAAGCAATTCTCCTGCCTCAGCCTCCTAAGTAGCTGGGATTACAGGCACACACCACCATGCCTGGCTAATTTTTGTATTTTTAGTAGAGATGGGGTTTCACCATCTTGGTCCATGCTGGTCTTGAACTGCTAATATCAAGTGATCCACCCACCTCGGCCTCCCAAAGTGTTGGGATTACAGGCTTGAGCCACCGCGCCTGGCCAAGAAATTCTGTATTAAAACTATACTGAGATGATGGCATCAACATGACTAAAATTAAAAAGACAGAAAACCCAAATGCTGATGTGTATGGGGAGCACTGTTACTCTTAAGCATTGTTGGTGGGAATATAAAACACTAATAACTGAAAATTGGATTGACCATTTTTCAGAAAGTTGAGCATACACCTGCCCTGTGACTCAACAATTTCACTTCTACGTATTTACCCAAACTAAACAAAAACACCTCTACATACACAGATTTACACAGGAGTGTTCACAGACATGTCACCCAGCAGTTCCACTCCTAGGTATACACCCAAAAGAAATAAAAGCAGATTGAAACAGATACTTGTACATCAATGTTCATAGAAGCATTATTCACAGTAGCCAAAAGCTGGAAAGAGCCCAGGCGTCCATTGACAAATAAATGGATAAACAAGCCAGTCATTGTGGCTCAACCTCTAATCCCAGCACTTTGGGAGGTCAAGGTGGGAAGATGGCTTGAGGCCAGGAGTTTGAGGCCACCCTGAGCAACATAGTAGACCCCAGTTCTACAGAAAAATTTAAGAATTAGCTGGGCATAATGGCATGTGTCTATAGTCCCAGCTACTCAGGAGGCTGAGGTGAGAGGATTGCTTGAGCCCAGGAGGTCGAGGCTGCAGTGAGCCAAGGTCATGCCACTGCACTCCAGCCTGGGTGACAGAGTGAGAGCCTATCTCTAAGAAAAATAAAAATTGAAATTTTTAAAAATGGATAAACAAAATCTGCTGTACATATACAATGGAGTACGATTCAGACAAAAAAGGGAACACAGCTCTAATACATACTACAACACGAATGAACCTTGAAATAATTATGCCAACTGAAATAAGTCAAACACAAAAGGATAAACATTGTATGATTCCACTTACATAAAATTTCTAGAATAAGCAAATTCATAGGGACAGAAAGTAGATTAGAGGTTACCCAGGGCTGGAAGGAGTGGGAAATGAGGGACTTAGTGCCCATAGGTTACAGACTTTCCATTTGGTATGATGAGAATGGTTTTGGAAATAGATAGTTCCAAATAGATGATTCCACAACTTTGTGAGTGTAATTAATGCCACTGTATTGTACATCTAAAATGGTTAAAATGGTTAATTTTGTTATTTATTTTTATTAATATTATTTTAATTGACAAATCATAATTTTATATATTTATGGAGTACCATGTGATGTTTTGATATATGAATACCAATTAGAATGATTAAATCAAGGTAATTAATATATCTATCACCTCCCCTATCATTTTTTGTGGTACACATTTTATGTTATATGTATTTTACCACAATAGAAAAAAAATTGTTTTAAAAGGTTGTTCAAAGAAAATGAAAGAAGGAAGAATAAATAAGTAAATAAAAGATTGTTTGCAGAAGCCTTTTCATAAGAGCCAAAAATTAGACATAACCCAAATGTCCATCAACAGGTCAATGGATGAAGAAATTAAGGTAGAGCCACGCAATATTGTATACAACTTGGCAATAAAAAGGAATGAACTACTAATACATGCAATAAAATGAATAAATCTTAAAAAAAAAAAAAAGGAAGAAAAGAAGCCAGACATGAAAGACTTCATTCTGTATGATTCCATTTGTATGAAGTTCTTGAACAAGCAAAATTCATCTATGGCAAAAGAAATCAGAGAAATGGTAGGAGGTGGAGGAGGATGTGAGGGTTATTGGGCTGGCACCGGGATTTTCTTAGGTAGTGAAAGTGTTCTATATCTTAATTAGCTTGTGAATTGTGTGGGTGTGCATCTATCAAAACTCTTCAAACTGGACATTTAAGATTTAAGTATTTAGCTACATGTAAATTATATCTCAATTTTAAAATTATCCAAAATTTTCTTTTTCTTTTTCTTTTTTTTGAGATGGAGTTTTCCTCTTTTTGCCCAGTCTGGAGTGCAATGGCACGATCTTGGCTCACCAAAACCTCCACCTCTGGGATTCAAGCCATTCTCCTGCCTCAGCCTCCCGGGTAGCTGGGATTATAGGCATGCGCCACTACGCCCGGCTAATTTTGTATTTTTAGTAGAAATGGGGTTTCTCCATGTTGGTCAGGCTGGTCTAGAACTCCCCACCTCAGGTGATCCGCCCACCTCAGCCTCCCAAAGTGCTGGGATTACAAGCGTGAGCCACCGGGCTCAGACAAAAAAGAACTCTTAAGTTACAATTTTATGGTTCCCAATGAACAATATCAAATACTTCCCCGAAGAATTGTATCCATTTACAACACTGCCAACATTGTATGAGAGCTCCCTGAACTCTCACCAGCATTCAATATTATCACACTCTTTATTTTACAAATGTAATGAGTGAAAATCACACCTATTTTTATTTTCATTTCAATTACTACAAATTAAGTTTAATATTTTCCCAGGTATTTGTTTACATTTACATTTATTTTGAAATTGTCTTTTTATGTCCCTTGCCCAGTATCTATTGGACTCTACTATGTTTTTTAATTTGTGAGAATTCTTTATTAATAAATACATTAATGTTTTGATATATTTGCTACAAATATTTTGTCACTTCTTGATTGACCTTTAAATTTCCATAAGATTCTTACCCATAGAAAGTTTTCATTTTCTATAATCAAATATGTATATTTATTTGTGACATCTTTTCTCAGTTTAGAAAGTTGTGATTGCCTCTTTTCCCTAGAAAATAATTATATTTTGCTAATTTTTGCAGTTAGACATATTTTTTAATGTGACACTTTAATCCTCTGGAACTGATTTTAGGAAGGTATGAGGTGGGATGAAAATGTATTCTTTTCAAATTGCTATTCCCTTAATCTAAAGGTATTGATTATATAATTTCCCCTCCTCTCCATTGATTTGAAATTGCTCTTTTATTGTATATTCAATTATACATACCAAGATCAAATTCTGAGTTATCCATTCTAATTGACCTGGATATCTAGTGTTGTATAAACATTATCCAGTCCTGCTGTTTTCTTCTTGATTTTCCTTTGATATTCCTTTACTTTTAAATTGTACTTTGGGTAATATTTTATATACTATAATACTTTATATGCTAAAAGTATATATAAGGTATAACATGTATACACTAAATATTAAATATCTACTAAATGCTAAATATAAATTATTTTGACCAATATATTAGATTGCAATTTTCACTTTAAATTTTATTATAACTAAAAACTAATATGTAAAAAATTCACTTCTTTATAGTCACTCTTTCAGCCATGATCATAGTATAACTTTCTTTTTTTTTTTTTTTTTTTGAGACGAAGTCTCTCTCTGGAGTGCAGTGGCGCGATCTCAGCTCACTGCAAGCTCCGCCTCCCAGGTTCACACCATTCTCCTGCCTCAGCCTCCAGAGTAGCTAGGACTGCAGGTGCCTGCCACCACTCCCAGCTAATTTTTTATATTTTTAGTAGAGACGGGGTTTCACCATGTTAGCCAGGATGGTCTTGATCTCCTGACCTCGTGATCCACAGGCTTCAGCCTCCCAAAGTGCTGGGATTACAGGCGTGAGCCACCATGCCCGGCTGTTTTTTGTTTGTTTGTTTGTTTGTTTGTTTGTTTGTTTTTTGAGATGGGTCTGGCTGTGTTGCCCAGGCTGGAGTGCAGTGGTGTGATCTCGGCTCACTGCAACTTCTGCCTCCCGCTTTCAACTCATTCTTCTGCCTCAGCCCCCTGAGTAGCTGGGATTACAGGCACCCACCACCACACCTCACTAATTTTTGTATTTTTAATAGAGACTGGTTTTCACCATGTTGGCCAGACTGGTCTTGAACTCCTGGCCTCAAGTGATCTGCCCGCCTTGGCCTCCCAAAGTGCTGGGATTACAGGCGTGAGCCACTGCGCCCAGCAGATCATAGTATGAATTTCTGTTTTTTCCAAGTCATCTTTTTTCTCTCTCAATAAAGTTTTAGGAAGAGTTCTCCAGTGCAGGGGAGCTGAGCATCAGCCAAGCTGGGACTCAGACCGTGACACTCCTGGGTGCCCAGGGAGTTGGCGGGGGTCGACGGGGGGGGGCATGAGACTTCAGAAGGATGTCCAGCTGGGAGCAGATCCCTCTCCTGCTTTCTCCCCAACTTGTGCAAATGACTCAGAGCTTATTCACGTGACATTGTGATATAACAAAACAAAACGCCGGGGACTCGAAATGAGATAATTAAAGGCAGTAAAACAGAAATAAAATAGGGAGAAAATCAGCCAAGAAAGACCCATGGGAGAAAGCAGATGATGGAAAATAAAGTGAAGCAGCATTTTACGGTGTGTGTTTCACCAGACTTTCTGAAATTTAAAACACGATGGCCCTTTATTTAGAGAACTGCTCTTCTCAGCACCAGTCATAGCAAACAAGCAGTCCTTAGATGTTAACTGTCTGATTGCACTTGGGAAAATATTATTAAATAGCCTCACCCTAAGAATGAGAAGAAAATATACCTATCAAATTTTATGGAACATTTTTACATTTCACCAGCATCCATCGATCTCTTACTTTTGGTAAACATTTCCATTATCTCCTATTTCAGGAATTCTGTACTTTCAGGCAGTAGGTTTACTAAATACCACATCTGCCTATTTACTCAAATAATATCCTTTACTTAAAGGCTTTTTGCATTATCCAGTTTTCCTGATAGTTTGTATAGATGATTGCCTGAATTTCTCGAAAACCACCAAGCTTCCCTTAAGCATCAAAGTTATTTTTATTTCTTTGCAGTAATTTCAATTTAGATTTCAGTCCTTGCTTACGTTTTGGGAGACCCAGCCATCTGCCAAAGCCTGAAGGCACAGAATGTTTATTCTCATCAATGGCCTTTCTACATCAGCATTCAGGGTTAGTGGCTGTCATTTTTCCTGATGATTTTATGGTTTTTATAACCTCTTTGTTACATGAGTTTAGGATAACTTTCTATATGAATGAGAGTATCCTATATCTTCTTCCCTTTCATCCCATTCTAGATATACTGTGAGCTCTAAAAAATTACACTTGCCCAAACTCACTGTTTTCTTGGTACCTGGTTGCCATTTGTACTACTTCAAGTAATCATCCTTTTTCTTAAGGTACAGATTCCAGCATTGAGATGAGTTCCCTGGTTGTACTTTGTCAATAGTTTTCTCATAGCAACAGTGTATTGGTTTAATCGTCACAAGCTTAATTTAGGAGACATCGAATTACCTGTGGATCCATTTGTCAACTGAAAATGCTGCTTCCTTCCATGTACAATTTATACTCTTGAAAATTTGCTCAATAAGAATCTGTTAATATGTTGCCATGTTAAAGTGAATTAAAATTTACAACTACAATAAGAATCATAATTTTATGATTGAAACACAATGATGAGTCAGGATATATAAAAAACAAGCCGAAGCCTGAGGCAGTGGCATGCACCTGTAGTCCCAGCTTCTCGGGAAGCCCTGGAGTTTAAGAGCAGCCTGGGCGACATATTGAGACCCAGTCTCAAACAAACAAACAAAAAAAGAAATGGACGAAAGCCTTTCCCCTCCAACTTTCACATCTCTTCAGAATGTATCTTTTGGGGATATGGTATTATTTATTAAATAGTATTTTATTTTAAAAACAGAATAATTCCAGCCAATCATGGTGACTCATGCCTGTAATCCCAGCACTTTGGGAGGCTGAAGTGGGACGATCACTCAAACCCTGGAGTTTGAGATCAGCCTGAGCAACATAGACTCCATCTCAAAAAAAGTTTTTAAATTTAAAAAATAACTCCAAGAACATGTGTTATGCCTGTTCAGGGACATTGTATATTATAAATGTGAATTTGTTATGTAAATATAAAATTTACTGCCAACTTTATGATATAAACTTAAATGAACATTTTAATCAAATTGAAAAACAGAAAACAACTCCTCAGAAGCAGCTTGCCACTCAAAATATAAACATGAGTGAGAAAAGCAACACAAAGAAAAGCCTTGGGCAACTCTCTCATGCTCCAATTTACCTTCCTTCTAGCTGGACTCCCTTAGGCTGAGAAATCACTTCCATTGTCCTTGACTGTATTAATTTTCTATTATTGTCACAGCAATAACCACAACCCTAATGGGTTAAAATAACACCCGTGTATTATCTGACAGTTCCGTCGGTCAGAAGACTGGGTGTGCTCAACTGGTGATCACAAGGCCAACGTCAAGATGTGGGCTGGCTGGGCTCTAACCTGAAGGATCTGAGAAGAATCTGTTTCTAGGTTCATGCCACATTGTTGGCAGACCTCAGTGCCGTGTGGTTGCAGGACTGAGATGCCCCTTTCTGTGCTGTTATCGGAGGGTCATTCTCAGCTCTAAAGGTTGCTGGTATCTCCAGGCTCATGGCCCTGTCCATCGCTTCGAAGCCAGCGATGGTGGCGTAAATCTTTCTCAGGCTTCCAGTCTCTCTGAAGGCCCCTCTGCCTCATTTTCCCAGCCCCCATTCCACTACACCCACACACACACTCTCTTACATATACACGCAGACACACACACACAGACACACTCACATAGACACACACTCATATAGACACACACATAGACACATACATAGGCACGCACACACACATATGCATGCACTCACACTCTCACATACACACATACACTCACATACACACTCGCAGACACTCACATAGACACACTCGCATAAATGCACACTCACATAGACACACTCTCACACAGAAACACATTCTCACATAAGACACATACACTCACATAGACACACATACACACTCTCACATAGACACACACACTCTCTCAGTAGACACACAAGCCATTGCCTCCTCTATCTTCTGCCTGGATCCCCAGTCCTTGCTTCAGTACCTACAGCTGGAGAGCCCCTTCTTTGCTTTCTCATTCATGCATTTATGATGAAAATTTGTGGGTTTTCCTTATGAACGTGTAAGGAAATATTTTACATATTTTGACATTTTATGTACTTATGAAAAGCGTAAGGAAAAAGAATATAAGTCCCCACTAGTTCGTAGCCTCTCTCCTGAGAGGAAAGAAAAACTGTTAAAATTTTCTTTTTTTGTACCTTTCCATACAAGCATGTGTATATATGTTGCTCCATTTTAAATTACACAATGTAAAAATATTCAGAAATGCACACGAAACAAAATGTACAGCTCAACGGTTTATTATCAAACACACATCCACGTAACCACCCAGGTCAAGACGCTGCCAGCTCCCCAGAAGCCCTATCGTCTTCCCTCCCAGGAACCACCCCTTCCTCCTTCCCTAGGGAGGACTTCACGGTAATTGTGTTCTTGTTTTTCTTTATAGTTTTAAGACCTGAGCACATACTCTTAAACGCCATAACTCTGTTTTCTCTGGTTGGTTGGTTGGTTGTTTGGTTGGTTGGTTGGTTTGTTAGTTGGTTTTGAGCTGGAGTTTCGCTCTTGTTTCCCAGGCTGGAGTGCAATGGTGCGATCTCAGCTCACTGCAACCTCCACCTCCCGGGTTCAAGCGATTCTCTCGCCTCAGTCTCCTGACTAGCTGGGATTACAGGCGCACACCGCCACACCCAGCTAATTTTTGTATTTTTAGTGGAGACAGAGTTTCACCATGTTGGTCAGGCTGGCCTTGAACTCCTGACCTCGGGTGATCCACCCGCCTCAGCCTCCCAAAGTGCTAGAATTATAGGCATAAGCCACCATGCCAGGCCTGTTTTCTCTGTTTTTGAAGTGTATATAAATGGAATCATACAGAATGATTGTTGCATCTGACATCTTTTGATCAGCATTCATGTGTGAGATGGTCCATGTTGTCGTAATCTTTGAGCAGTCTGCTCCTTTCTACTGCTGAGCAGTATTCTATCATATGGATATTCCACAGCTTATCCATTGTCTTATCCATGGATATGTGGAGTGTTATCAGTTTTGACCTACTTACCTTCCTTTTTTCCAACTTTATTGAGATATAATTAAGGTACACTCACATGCACACATTTAAAGTGTATCACTTTACCAGTTCTGACACATGCACACACCCATAAAACCATCATAGCAGTCAAGACAGTGAACACATCCATCAGCCCTACAAGTGTCCTTGTGCCCCTTTGGATAGATGGATGGGTAAGTGGATGGATGGATGATTGAATGGACAGAAGGATGAGGTCAGTCTGCAAGGAAGAAACAAGAAAGAAAATCTAGATGATGGGTGAATGGATGGATGATTGGAAACAGCCCCCACATGCCATAGTTTTTGCTCATCACTTTGGATACACCCCCCGGGTGGATACATCCCCCGGGATGCCCTTTATATTATTTTATTTTATTTTATTCAGAGACAGATTATCACTCTGTCGCCCAGGCTGCAGGGCAGTGGCGCGATCTCAGCTCACTGCAACCTCCACCTCCAATGTTCAAGCAATTCTCCTGCCTCAGACTCCCGAGGAACTGGGATTACAGGCATGTGCCAGCACGCTCAGCCAATTTTTGTATTTTTAGTAGAGACAGGGTTTCACCACTTTGGCCAGGCTGGTCTCAAACTCCTGACCACCCGCCTCGGCCTCCCAAAGTGCTGGGATACAGGCATGAGCCACCACGTCCTGCCTGGATGCCCTTTAAAATGGATGTTACAGAGACAGTTATGCATCAGCTGACTCTAAGGGCCCATTCTGGGCCCAGGCAGCATACTCACCCTAGAAGCTTGCTGGATTATTCAGAAATGACAGGCCAGCCAGGCTTCGTGTCTTGGACAGAAGCTCCTGAATACAGCACTATGGTAAACTAAAAATAGATACAAGTGTGAGGGCTGACTTGTTAAAGTAAAAATTGCATATATTTAAGGCATACAACATGATATTTTGACAAACGTATACATAGTGAAGCATTAGTGGAAATGTAAATTAGTATAGCCATTATGGACAACGGTATAAAGGTTCCTTAAAAAATTAAAAATAGAATTACCATATGATTCAGCAATCCCTCTTCTGAGTATATACCCAAAAGAAATGAGGCTGGGCACAACAGTTCACATCTGTATTCCCAGCACTTTCGGAGGCCAAGGCAGGAGAATCACTTGAGGCCAGGAGTTCAAGGCCAGCCTGGGCAACATAGCGAGACCCCCCATCTCTACCACAAAAAAAAAAAAAAAAAAACACTCCTGACCACATGGCCACCACCATTTGTATCAGGCTTTGGAGTATGACACAAAGGAAAGTCAGTAGTTTCCCCAGGAGTTAGCAGACCTCATCTGAACTGTCCATAACTCATTTCTCAAGTTTCTAGGCTACAAGAGAGGCTCAACCTTCACCAAAACCTCTGGTTTCAGAAGTTAACCCTTTACATCACCCTTTCTTCCCTCATGCACAGGCTTTCTGCCACATAACTTCTCAAAACTCTCCTACCCCAGAACCTCCCCTACGTGGGTCCCTTCCTCTGGGAGGCTCCAAAGTCACTGGCAACTTCCCTGTCTGACTTTCATGGTTGATGACAGCTTGGATCCAGAGGTCTTAGAACTGAGGTTCATATACGCCCACTCTGAACCCTCACCTGGCTGTGAGCCCTACCCACCTGCCTTCCCCAGCCTCCCACCTATCAGCTTCCATCCCAGAATGACCCACATGACTCTGGCCTCCCCTGCAGCCTCACTTGGCTGCTGGCTTCTGTCGCTGGGTGTCCTGGTGCCTGACCTTTACCACAGCCCTGTCCTGGTGTTTGACTCGTTCCTGATGTGAAAAGACTGGGCACTCTGCTCTCAGCTTCCAGAACTGCATTCCTCAGCCTGACCCTCCATCTTCTGGGATTCCTGCTTCCTCCTCAGGACTGTGGATCCACACCAGCCCCTCATCCTCACAACCAAAACAGGACAAAATCTACACCAGTGAGAACTGTTTTATAAGAGCTTCTTGTTTGCTAGTATATTTGACTGGGAAAGGAAGGTTTTTTTTTTTTTTCCTTTGGCTTAATTTTTTTTTCAAAGTACAAAGACAATGAGTAATGACCACACATAATTCTACCAAGAAATACCATTATCAACAAGCTGGTACACATCCTGCTAGTAGTTCTCTGGTGTTTTGTTTTGTTTTTTGCTTTTTCATTATGAACCTAAGTTTCCTGAGGCATACCAACCTGTGTGTAAATTCCGAGTGGTGACATTTACCCTTATTTTACTGTCTCTTACCCTGTGGGCCATTGCTGTACTTTACATCCCCAACAAATTGCCCTTCGATTATGTCTGCAACTTATTCACCAAATCAGACCAGTTGTACTGTAGCAGTGCCTGGCACCACCATCTGGATAGGCACCAGCCTGTTTCCCAGGATAATTGGTCCCCAGGGTGCTGTTCTCTCTGCACTGCCACCAGGGTCTGCTGGATGTGGCCATCTCTGCCAGGGATGCAGAGCTGGGCTGTGTCCCCTAGTACCCTGGAGGCCCCAAGGCAGCTAGGGTCTATCCTGAAATGAGAATGTCTCCCTCTACTCTTGTTTCCCAGTCTGTTAGGCCATTTGAACCTACATGTCCTGGAGCTTTTAGCTGAAGCATCTCCTTCAGCATTTACTTGCAGACATCCTGTCACTGGGACTTGGACAAGAGCCCCTGGGGGCTGGGCTGGGGGCAGACCTCCCTGTCAATATTCAGAACTGCCCTACACGCTGCTCAGCCAGAACACTGGGGCTCTGCTACAAGTGGAGCTCCAGCCTGGTCGGAGTCTCTCTCAGCAGTTGCTCTGATAGCCTTCAGGATGGTGCTCCCAACCAGTCTGCAAAGCCTCCAGACCTCAGAATGCAGCCCTCGGTCATGTTCATTGATTCGGCAAATACTAAGTGAATACTACTCTGTGCCAGGTACTCCACCAGGCACTGAGAACACAAAGATGAGTAAACACGAACATGGGGCCTGCCCTCATGGAACTTACTTTCTAGTGGGAAAGAAGACAATGATCAAATTACAAATAAGTGGGCCCAGCATGGTGACTTACACCTGTAATCCCAGCACTTTGGGATGCCAAGGCCAGCTGATTACTTGAGGTCAAGAGTTCGAGACCAGCCTGACCAACATGGTGAAACCCCACCTCTACTAAAAATGCAAAAATTAGTCAGGTGTTGTGGTGGGCACCTATAATCCCAGCTACTTGGGAGGCTGAGGCAGGAGAATCGCTTGAACTTGGAAGGCAGATGTTGGGGAGCTGAGATTGTGCTACTGTACTCCAGCCTGGGTAACAAAGCGAAACTCCATCTCAAAAAAAAAAAAAAATTACAAATGAGTGTAAACAGTAAGAAAGAACAGCTTGTCCGGACACGGTGGCTCATGCCTGTAATCCTAGCACTTTGGGAGGCCGAGGCAGGCGGATCACCTGAGGTCAGGAGTTCGAGACCAGCCTGGCCAACATGGTGAAACCCGGTCTCTACTAAAAATACAGAACTCAGCCGGGTGTGGTGGCTTATGCCTGTAATTCCAGCTACTCGGGAGGCTGAGGCAGGAGAATCGCTTGAACCCAGAAGGCAGAGGTTGCAGTGAGCCGAGATCGTGCCATTGCACTCCAGCCTGGCCTACAGACCTATAGAGCGAGATTCCGTCAAAAAAA
>NW_016817889.1:237593-258101 GCF_001698545.2 Rhinopithecus bieti | reverse complement strand
AGGAGAGGGGAGGAGAGGGGAAGGGAGGGGAGGGGAGGAGAGGGGAGATTAAAAATTAAAATGTTGTAAAGCCCGGATACACTGTGCCGCTGCCTGTAATGAAGGAGCGCCTTCCTCAACAGGTAGATGGGCCCTGGGGTGTCGAGAGACTGGACCCTCTGGTGTTCCTTTAGTTCAGCAGAAAAAGTTGCCCCAACTTCTTGGGGTGCAGCGAAGTCCGCGAGGGGCAAGGTGTGGGGATCGCGCTGCCCAGGGCGGTGCATCGCCACCTGGCTCCCGGGCGCCACCTTCCGGTCCTGCTCGGAATTGCACTCTCTGGCAGCCTTGTATTTGGGTGTGAGGGTTGGGAAGGCGAGGGTGGCGCCCTGCCAGGGTACTTCCTGAGCAGAAGTTAAGCTTGTTCCTTCCCAACTGGAACATTTAACAGCCAGGGAGAGACCCCAGATTTCTCTTTTCTTCTGGCATGATGATGGGCAGTGTTCAAGACGACCACTGCAAGTCAGCCTGCGCCCCAGGGTGACTGTGATGAGCAGAGTCCCTGGCCATACATGATGGGCCTGAGCCTGGGCATGGGACGAAGCTTTGTGGCCCTGAGCCACTACACTTAGGGGTTTCGTGGTAATTTCCTGGAGACAGAGGCTCCTGGTGGCTGAAGGAATGCCTTTGTTGTGTTTTCTCAGACAGGTGGCTTGGTGAGAGCAGGGCTGCTGCCCCTTCTGTCACCCACCCTATGCCTGGAACAGCACTTGAGCACAGAGCCAGGGCCCATCAGATTCAGCGACCTGACCCCATCTTCCTGGGAAAACACTTGTTCCTGCAGGAATGGCAGCTGGAAGCCTTCCAGTCAGAATCAGCTTCTCTTTTCCTGTTGAAGCCACCATCACTGCTCCCTTGTCCTAAGGCAGCTCAACTAAGGAGGTGCCCACTGGGCCTTCTCTGCTCCTGCCTCAAGATGCCTTCCTCAGGATCCACATTTTCCCTCCACACTTTGCACCTGTTCAGGGCACAGCCCTCATCATGCCCCTCAGGACTCCACTTGAAGCCTCTTACTTCAGGGAAAGACCAAGAAGAGGGGCCTGAAGCATTTCCTGCAGAAAGGAGACCCAGCCCCTGCCAGAGGCCTGTGTGGGTCTCTTATCTCCTTAGACCCGAGCAGTTGGAGGCTGGGCCAGAAAGGCAGAAAGGAACAGAAACCAACAATGGGCAGGAATGTCCTCCAGCTACAACCTGGAGGCGCAGCTACAGCCAACAGGTGCAATTTTAGGGACATTTAAAAGGGTCACAATTCCACAAACAAAATGTGGTATATGCACACAGTCTTTAAAAGGAAGGAAATTATATGAGATGCATGATAACATGGATGAACCCAAAAGACACTCTGCTAAGTGAAATAAACCAGTCACAAAAAGACAAATACTATATGAGTCCACTTCCAGGAGGGACATAGAATAGTGAAAATCATAGAGACAGGAAGTAGAATGATTGTCAGGGGGTGGGGGAAAGGAGAGTTAGAGACAGGAAGTAGAATGATTATCAGGGGATGGGAGGAAAGGAGAGTTAGTGTTTCATGGGCACAGAGTTTCTGCTCGGGAAGGTGAAAAGCATTCTGGAGATGGATGGTGGTGATGGTTGTGCATCAATGTGAATGTACCTAAAGCCACTGAATGTACACTTGGAAATGGTTAGGAGTCTCACTGTCTGTCGGCCAGGCTGGAGTGTAGTGGCGCGATCTCGGCTTACCACAACCTCTACCTCCCAAGTTCAAGCAATTCTCATGCCTCCGCCTCCAGAGCAGCTGGGATTACAGGCGCCAGCTAGCATGCCCAGCTAATTTTGGTATTCTTAGTAAAGACAGGATTTCACCATGTTGGTCAGGCTGGTCTTGAACTCCTGACCTCAGGTGATCCACCCACCTCGGCCTCCCAAAGTGCTGGGATTACAGGTGCGAGCCACTGCTCCTGGCCTAGGATGCAAAGTTTAGGTTATGTGTATTTTGCCACAAATGAAAAAAGAAAAAGATTTACAATTCCAGTCAGGAGAAAGGCACTCTCTTCTACACTGCTCAGAGGAGATGAAGTCAACGTGACATCTTGGGATACCTATTGGCAGTGTGCATTAAAATTTAAATATGCTAGGCCAGGCATGGTGGCTCATGCCTGTAATCTCAGCACTTTGGGAGGCCAAGGCGGGAGGATCACCTGAGGTCAGGAGTTTGAGACCAGCCTGGCCAACATGGTGAAACCCCGTCTCTACTAAAAAATATAAAAATTAGCCGGGCATGGTGGTGCATGCTTGTAATCCCAGCTACTCAGGAGGCTGAAGCAGGAGAATTGCTTGAACCCAGGAGTTTGCAGTGAGCTGAGATCACGCCATTGCACTCCGAGAGCAGGTTCTCCCCAGAGGCTCCCAGGCCCCCATGCTCCTTCCCAGCAGGCTACTACAGCAGGAGGACAGCGGCCAGAACCAAATGTGTGTGCACCGAGGAGGGGGCATGGGAGAGGCTCAAGTTGTAGCCTTCAGGCCAAATGGACACCCAAGTCAAAGTCTGGCAGTGCTAAGAGCTCTCCCAAAGGACAGATAGTACAATGGCAAGAGGGAAGAGATTGGGTTCCAGGTCAGGGGAAACTGGGAGACCTCCTTGGAGGATGTGAAATTTAATCTGCACAAAAAGGATGCAAAGTACAAATAACTTCCTTTCTTCCTTCCCTCCCTCTTTTCTTTTTCCTTCTTTCTTTCTGTCTTTCCTTCCTTCTGCCTTTGATTGAGATTATTTGGGCTGCATATAACAGAATATCCAAGGAGAAATTATACAAACAGAACAATAAGGGCTCGGGATTGGTTATATCAGCATCTTGGCCATGTCAGGGCTCTGAGCTCCTTCTCAGCAGTTCTTCTGTCTCCCCCTTCTTGGGGCAAGATGGCTACCATGGTTTCGACATCCCAGCCTTGCACGGGAATGTCCAAAAGAAAAAACAGACACTTCTCCTCATCTGTCTGCTTTAACCAGGATGAAAACATTCCCTGGAAGGATCCCCCACCATGCTGCCCCCAGCCAACTTGTGTCAGTCTGGTTGACCAGAACCCAAACACACGCTTACCCTAAGTAATTACCGGCAAACGGAGATGGCGTGGCCAGATCACGCTGCGTCCACAGAGTGAGGCCACAGAATCAGCTCTCTGAACCAGAACAAAACTTGGGTTCCATTAACAACGAAGAAAGAGGGAATGGCAGTTGGTTGATTAGGCAGCCACTATGTTCCCAGCACCATGCTGGGGCCTGAATCAGCCATGAGCAGACAAGCACATTTCCTTCCTGCAGGGAGTGTCCAGTTAGGGACAGAGAGAAAGGACATTCCTGGCAGGGAAGATGAACAGATGAGCTTTCATCAGGGCCCTGGGGGAACAGACATCTGACAGATGGTGAAAGAGGACAGCCCTGATGCAGGAGCCAAATGTCAGCCATCTGGGACACTTACTCAGGGAATATTCTGCACTGAGATTCAAGACTCAGATCTTCCCCAAGGCCTCTACTGCAATCACACTTTTTGGTCATAGAACTCATGCACAGCAAGAGTGAGTCGAACTGTGTCTGCCCCAAACCCAACATGTCCAGTGTTCAATTTGGATTTGGAAAACAGAGCCTCACATCTTGGTGTGGGGAAGGGGCAACACAGATGGGCTGCAAATATGGTGGGCAGCTGCATGCATTTCCTAGGGGTCCTGGAACAAAGCACCACAAGCTTTGTGGCTTCAAGCAACAGAAATGTGTTCTCTAACGACTTTGGAGGCCAAAAGTCTGAAATCCAGGCCATGCACCCTCCGAAGGCTGTAGGGAAGAACCTTTCCCTGCCTCTCCTTGGCTTCTGGCGGTTGCTGCAATCCCTAGTGTTCCTGGGCTTGCAGCTGCATCACTCCAATATCTGTCTGCCTCCATGGTCCCATGGCACTCCCTCTGTGCCCCAATCTCCGTTTCTTTTAAGGACACCAGTTATTGGATTAGGGCCCACCCTAATGACCGCATCTTAAATAGATTACACCTGCAAAGGCTCTATTTCAAATAAGGTCACAGTCACAGATGCCAGGGGTTAGGACACCAACATACCTTTTAGAGGACACAATTCAGCCCAAAACAGCAGCGTAAAGAAAAGGGAATTCAAGGAAGGTCAATGTCAACATTGCCAGTTCCTCCCACCCGCTGTTCTTAATAGAATCCAGCTGAGCTTGGGGAGACAGAGGGAGGAAAAGAGATGATCCCAGTCCCCAGAGATGTCCAGGGCCAAAGCTATTCGGGCTGCTCAGATACAGACCAGGGAGCAGGAGATGTGGGTTTGGCTGTCACTCTCTACCAAGCTCCCCAACACTCTGAACCTCTATTTGTGGTGCAGAGTGGTGAACACTCCCTGCACCAGCCCCATGCTCTCTCTTTTCCTATCTGCCTGGAATTCCTCCTCAATCAATTCCACCCCACCATTTGACCGCACCAATTTCTACGTCTCCCCAAGTCTCCCCTTAGCTGCCCCATCTCCCCCAGAGTCTCCCCTCCTTCTCCAGGCCTGGGTAGTATTCCACTCTGATTACTGGTCTGTGCCCCCACCCCATAGATATTAAGTCCACCAGGGCAGTGACCGTTGTCATCCCAACTCCTAGCTCATTAACCATTTTTTGGTCAAACGAATGAATTGTGAGAGGTCTTTATAAACTGTAAGTTTCATTGCCAAGGGCCCTACCTCCCTACCCCTTCCCATGGAGAAATTCCTTCTTTTGACTGGATTATTTCACTGAGCATCATGTTTTCAAGATTCATCCGTGTTGTAGCATGTGTCCAAATTTCTTTCCTTTTTTTTCCTCTCCCCACCCCCCCAGACAGAGTATTGCTCTCTTGCCCAGGCTGGAGTGCAGTGGCGCAATCTCAGTTCCCTGCAACCTCCACCTCCCAGGTTCAAGCGATTCTCCAGCCTCAGCCTCCCGAGTAGCTGGGATTACAGGCATGCACCACCATACCTGGCTAATTTTTGTATTTTTAGTAGGGACAGGATTTCACCATGTTGGTAAGGCTGGTCTCGAACTCCTGACCTCGTGATCTGCCCACCTTGGCCTCCCAAAGTCCTGGGATTACAGGTGTGAGTCACTGCGCCCAGATGAATTTCCTTCCTAAAAAGGCTCAATAATATTCCTTTGAGTGTGTATAACACGTTTTGTTTACCCATTCAGCCGTGGATGAACACTTGAGTTGTTTCTACTTTTTGGCTATTATGAATAATGCTGCGATGAAAATTGACATACAAATATCTGTTCCAGTACCTGTTTTCCATACTCTTCAAAATACATATGTGGGAATGGAATTGCCGGGTGTGAAGGTAATTCAATATTCAAACTTTTCAGAAACTGTTTTGTAGAAGGTCTTTTCCACATGGGTTTCCACATGGGTTTCCACGGTGACTGCACCATTTCACATTCTCAGCAGCAAAGCACCTAGGGTTCCAATTTCTCCGCATCCTCTCAACACATATTATTTTCTGTTTTTTCATAATAGCCGTCCTAGAGGGTGTGAGGTATGGTTTTGACCGACCTGGTCAACATGGTGAAACCCCATCTCTACTAAAAAAATACAAAAATTCGCTGGGCGTGATCGTGGGTGTCTGTACTCCTCAGCTACTAGGGAGGCTGAGGCAGGAGAATCGCTTGAACCCGGGAGGCGGAGGTTGCAGGAAGCCAAGATCGTACCACTGCACTCCAGCCTGGGCGACAGAGTGAGACTCCATCTCAAAAAACAAAACAAAAAAAAAAAAAAAAAGGAAACATGTGGCCGGGCACAGTGGCTTATGCCTGTAATCCTAGCACTTCGGGAGGCTGAGGCGAGTGGATCGCCTGAGCTCAGGAGTTCGAGACGAGCCTGGACAATATGGCAAAACCCTGTCTCTACCAAAAATATCAGAGAAAAAATTAGCCGGACGTGGTGGCATGCGCCTGTGGTCCCAGGTACTCTAGAGACTGAGGTGGGAGGATCACCTGAGCCTGGGAGGCGGAGGTTGCAGTGAGCCAAGATCGCGCCACTGCACTCCAGCCTGGGTGCCAGAGTGAGACCCCATGTCAAAAAAAAAAAGAAAAAAAGAAAAAGAAACATGCAGGAGCCAATAGACTGGAGGGCTCTCTGTTATGGTAGTGGGACCACCCTGACAAATACGCCCCTGGAGGCAGCCAGCCACAAATCCCCACTCTCTTGCACAGCCTGTCCTGATTGTATCCAAACCAGATACCACTCGCTCATTTTTTTTTAACACATACTGAATAACACGCATGTTTCAGTTCCACCTTTCTGAGGTTCTACCAAGGTCACTCAGTTCCCAATCTTTGGTTACACATTTTTACACAGTCTTGGTGGACTCCCATGATGGCAGCTGTGTTTGTTGTACTGACAAGCGCTTGAGGCCAAAAGAAACTATATAATCCTTGGGTAATCTTGAGTGTGTCAATAGCCACCTTGTATCCAATTCCTTTTTTTGTTTGTTTTTTTTTTTTTTTGTGACAGAGTCTCTGTTACCTGGCCAACATTGTGCCGGGGGACCGCGCATCCCAGGGACCAGGAGCCAGGACACCCTCAGCTCAGTCACATGTTTAATGGCCTCGCACTCCCAGACCGGAGCGCAGTGGTGCAATCATGGCTCACTGCAGCCGCGACCTAGTGGGCTCAAGCGATCCTCCTGCCTCAGCTTTCTGAGTAGCTGGGACCAGAGACATGCATCACCACACCTGGCTAATTTTTAAATTTTTTTTGTAATGATGGAGTCTCACTATATTGGCCAGGCTGGTCTCAAATTCCTGGGCTCAAAGGATCCTCCCTCCTCAGCCTCCCAAAGTGCTAGGATTACAGAAGTGAGCCACCATGCCCAGCCCCAACTCTTTTCATCATGGTACGAATTCCTGCTCTGTCCACCCCCAAGAGCACTGTAGTGCTTCCTGAGTATAGGGGCCTGTGAGCCTCCACTAGGGAGAGGGTTCCTGCAGAGATCAGATAAACTGATCACAACAGCTGGGGTGATAGCAATGTGCTAACGTTCTCTTTCTTCCACTCAAGATATCCTCTGTCTCCCTTAGCCTGTGAGCTTTTTCTCCAGTGTGCTCTGCCAGTGGGGGCCCTGCCTGAGAGCCCTGCAGCTGCAGAGGACAGTTTCTTTCTGCTGAACCATCGCAGCTATGCCCCAGCCCCTACCCTGAAGGAGTCCCCAGGGTCCATGGGCAGTACTTCCTGTATAGGGCTGTCTGGGAGCCACTCCAGGGCCACAGAAATCTTGTCTCGGACTCAGGGTATTTTGTTTTCTGTTTCATGTAAATGTTCTTCTGACTAACGCCAATCTTATGTCCATAGAACCAGAAGATTTTTCCAGAGGTAAAGGTAAGGAGGAGGTGAGAGTGTCCTAGGTCTGCCCTTCCAGGGGTTAAGAGCCTGGGTTAAGAGCCAGGCAGGAAGCTCTCAAGAGCATTGCTCAAGAGTAGAGGGGGCACCAGAGGCCCCGGGAGGGGATGGGAGGGGAACACCAAGGCTGCCTCCAACCAGATGCCCCCCACCCTCCTCAGCTTCCCTCCCACGGCCTGGAGAGGTGAGACCAGGTATGGAGGCTTGAAAGCCCCTGGTTGGAGGAAGCCACAAGTCCAGCCACATGGGAGTCCGGGCAGGGGGAAAAGGAAGCAGGAACAGGCCATCAGCCAGGACAGGTGGTAAGGCAGGCAGGAGTGTCCCTGCTGGGAAAAGGTGGGATCAAGCACCTGAAGGGCTCTCCAGAGCAAAGACAAACACTGAGGTCGCTGCCACTCCCACAGAGCCCCTATGCCCCGCCCAGCTATAAGGGGCCATGCCCCAAGCAGGGTATCCAGGCTGCAGAGGTACCATGGCTAAGTCACACCTGCTGCAGTGGCTGCTGCTGCTGCTGCCCACGCTCTGTGGCCCAGGCACTGGTGAGTCTGCCCCAGCCTCCCCTGTCCTAGGCAGCTCCACCACTTACTGAGCACTGCTCTGTGCTAGGCATTATCCTAAGTCTGTCCTCATTTTAAAGACAAGGCAGCTGGGGCTCAGAGAGGGTTCAGAGCTTATCCAAGGTCGCACAGCTGGTGGGTCCAGGAGCAGGTGGAACCCAGAGCTGTCTGACGCCCACATGTTTAATGGCCTCGCACTCCCAGCAAAATTGGGTCTAGAGATTGGGTGAAATCAGGATGCCAGGTATGTAGCCTGGATCCTGACTAAGGTCTGGCCCCGAACCGCAGCTGCCTGGACCACCTCATCCTTGGCCTGTGCCCAGGGCCCTGAGTTCTGGTGCCAAAGCCTGGAGCAAGCATTGCAGTGCAGAGCCCTAGGGCACTGCTTACAAGAAGTCTGGGGACATGTGGGAGCCGTGAGTACCACCAAGGATGCACAGCAATTGGGGGTCTGAGATGAAGGGTGCTGGGTGGGCTCTGAATGGGCAGGAGGGGAGTGGAGTCCCCATAAGGGATGGTTGAGATGGAATGGGATGAGATGAAATGAGATAGGATGAAATGGAATGGGATGGATGTGATGGGATACGATGACATAGAATAGATGGAGTCGGATGAATGGGATGGGATGGGATGGGATGGGATGGGATGACAGAATAACAATGGATGGATTGGGGTGGATGAATAGAAGAGATGGATGGGATGGGATGAATAAAATGGAATGGATGAGTTGGGACAAGATGGGCTGGTGGGCAGCCACTGGTGCCTTGGAGTGTTCTGTTGGCCTCTGCCTGAGAGAACCTCCCCATTGGAGCTGGGAGCCTGCCCCCCACTCATGTGTCCTGCACCTTGGGGCCCCCTCCCTCCCCAGGATGACCTATGCCAAGAGTGTGAGGACATCGTCCACATCCTTAACAAGATGGCCAAGGAGGCCATTTTCCAGGTAATGAGGCCTAGATCCTGGATGAAGGTTGGGGCCCAAGAGATGAGGGACAGAGCAGGGAAGAGGTGAGCCCCCTAAAGGGGCCATTTCCAGGCTGAGGAGGAGGCCTGGGTGCCTGAGAACTCCCAACTCCTCCTGGCTGGGAGTAGGTCCTGGCCCTGAGCTCAACAGCACAGCCAGAGATAGTCCTTCCTGAGGGGAAGGGCCCCTACATGTGCCCAACTACTTAACTCCTTGAAACTCTTGAACTCCAGTGCCCTGGGGGAATAGGGGTAGGTCTGCCCTGGTGGGGCCTTGTGTCCAGGGACTTGGGTGGGATAGACCTCAGAGAGGCCCAGCTGACAGCCCGCTCTGGACTCCCAGGACACGATGCGGAAGTTTCTGGAGCAGGAGTGCAACGTCCTCCCCTTGAAGCTGTTCATGCCCCAGTGCAACCAAGTACTCGACGACTACTTCCCCCTGGTCATCGACTACTTCCAGAACCAGATTGTGAGGGCTGCCAGCTCACTTCCTGCCTGCCTCCCCACGCAGGCCCCTGTGCCCACCCATGGGGAGTTACACACATAGCACCCCAGCCGGCTGGACACACACACACAGCACCCCATCCAGACACATACACACACACAGCACGCCAGCCAGTCAGACACATACACAAACACAGCACACACACAGCACCCCAGCTGGTCACACACACACACACACACACACACACTCTGCCCACAAAGGGCCCAGGAAACTAAGTGCCCTTCAGCCATGCACCCGACCACAGGCCCCCAGGTTCAGGTTCATATGGTGGGCTTGCACGCTCACACACCCTTACACTCTCACTCTCACACACATGCTTACACACTTATTCATGCTCACATATATGCTCACGCTCATTCACACGCAATGCCAGCCACCTCCCTTAAAGTCCCCACACAGCCCCATCTTTGCCTTTTGTCCCCCCACATAGAGTTCTAAACCACAGCACCCCCACTAGGCCTGTTTCCTCCCATTCCAGTGGTCCTGGTCCCTGAGCCCTTGGGCCAGCATGAACAGGGGTGGGCTTCCCTCCCATAGCCTAATACTCCCACCCTGTGCTGTGCCCCAGGACTCAAAGGGCATCTGTATGCACCTGGGCCTGTGCAAATCCCGGCAGCCAGAGCCAGAGCAGGAGTCAGGGATGTCAGACCCCCTGCCCGAACCTCTGTGGGACCCTCTGCCAGACCCTCTGCCGGACAAGCTGGTCCTCCCCGTGCTGCCCGGGGCCCTCCAGGTGAGGCCTGGGCCTCACACACAGGTGAGGGAGGCCCCCACAGCCAGTTAAGTGGGGATCCGGAGGGCTAGAGCCACCTCTGAAGCCCACGAGCACTGGGCCCTGGAAGAGGCAGAGCCGGGAAGGTGACGGGAAGCTCCAGGCAGGGCCTAAGGGAGGAGGGAGAGAAAGGGAGGGGAGGAGAGCCTGGAGAGAAGAGGGAGGGGAGGAGAGCCTGGAGGACTCTTCTCCCAGTACCCAGCCTGGCCTCCACTGGATTCTCTCCCCAGGATCTCTCCGAGCAGCAATTCCCCATTCCTCTCCCCTACTGCTGGCTCTGCAGGGCTCTGATCAAGCGGATCCAAGCTATGATTCCCAAGGTGAGGTATCCAAGGCCACACAGAGCCCAGGAGGGTCCCCTGCAGCTCCCACCTCTCTCCCAACTCACACCCCCATCAGAACCCAGCTGGCTGCCAGAAGTTAGGAGGGGAGAGAACCGCTTGTGCATTGCCCCCACCCGGGGACCCTGGGGCTCCGGCTCAGGCCTGGTAGGTACCAGGCCTACAGTTCATGCAACAAACATTAAGCCCCCACTGTATGGAGGTGCCACGCCAGGTGCCAAAGTACAAAAATGGACAAGATGCAGCTCTGTTCTCCAGCAGCTCACCAACTGATGGAGAAGGATCCCCAGAGGTCCCTGTAGAAAAGTTGCTTTGATCTTTCAAGAGGGAATTTCCACAGATAGATTCCCCATCTCTGCCTGAGTCCAGTTTGGAGTCTTCCAGACCTGCAGTGGCTGTTGTCCAATGGCCCCACCAGCCCAGGGCTACCTTGCCCCAAAATGAGGCCCAAATGAAGAAAGGCCCTCCCCTCTCAGCCTTTCCCAGATGGGGTCTCATGGGCCACTGCGGACTCAAGGCAGCAGGTGAGGTTCCTGCTGAGGCAGGTGGTTCATGTGAGCCCAGGAGACCAGCTTGAGCAACATGGCAAAACCCCGTCTCTACTAAAAATACAAAAATTAGCCAGATGTGGTGGCGGGTGCCTGTAGTTCCAGCTACTCGGGAGGCTGAGGCAGGAGAATCACTTGAACCCAGGAGGCAGAGATTGCAGTGAGCTGAGATTGCACCACTGCACTCCAGCCTGGGTGACAGAGCAAGACTCTGTCTCAAAAAGAAAAGAAAAAAGAAAAAAAGAAAGATCACTGCAGAGATCACAGTGAGAGGTGATGGGACAGGGATGGAGCTGAGGGCTGGTCTGGAGACGCATTTGGGAGGTGGGCCCGCTGCACTTGGGCATGGATGCTGGAGTGTGAGGACCAGGGAGGATTCCACAGTGACTTTTACAGACTGGCCAGAGCAACCAACCCTCTGTAATACCAGCAGCTGAGATGGGGATACTCAACAAGAAATGGGTTTGAGTAGAAAAAGAGAGCTCCCTCCTGGCCATGTTGAGTTCAAGATGCCTGTGTGAAGTGCAGGAGAGGAGAGTCAGGCAAGCAGCTGAATCTCAAGCCTTGGGGGAAAGTCAGGTCCAGCGGATCAGTCTGAGAGTCACTAGCTGTGGGCCACAGCCTTTGGGACCAGACGTAGGTCTGAAGCTGGCTCCTACACTCAGCAACCCTGTGTGAATCCCCTGCATCCCTTGGACTCTCTGATCCCCAGTGTCCTTATTTGTGAATAGCCTTGCCCTCCCTTCTAGAAGAGAATGAGGGAATGTGTAGGAAGTGCCTAGCTGGGTGCTGGGCAGAGAGTGGAGGCTTGCCAAGTGAAGGCCCCATGCTGGCTTCTCTCCGCCCCCACCCCAGGGTGTGCTAGCTGTGGCAGTGGCCCAGGTGTGCCACGTGGTACCCCTGGTGGCGGGTGGCATCTGCCAGTGTCTGGCTGAACGCTACTCTGTCATCCTGCTCGACATGCTGCTGGGCCGCATGCTGCCCCAGCTGGTCTGCGGCCTCGTCCTCCGGTGCTCCATGGATGACAGCGCTGGCCCAGGTGAACCCACTGCCCCCTCCTTAGCCCAAAGCCTGCTCTCCTCCTCCCCCTACCCTGCCCCTGCATGATGCTCTCCCTCTCTGGTCCCGCTGCAATGCACCAAGGACAGAAACCGAACGCCTCTGCAGGGTGGCCTTGCCTGCTTTCCCCCTAACGCTTGCGTCTCTGGGGTTGCCCACAGGAGAATGGCTGCCACAAGACTCTGAGTGCCGCCTCTGCATGTCCGTGACCACCCAGGCCAGGAACAGCAGTGAGCAGGCCATACCACAGGCACTGCTCCAGGCCTGTGTCAGCTCTTGGCTGGACAGGGAAAAGGTACAGGGCAGGCACATGGGGACTCGTGGTCAGGGCCTGTTCAAGGTGGAAGCCTGAGCCCAGGAAAGGCTTTGCAGCCAGAGACACATAGGATGGGCCAGAATGGAGCGCAGACAGGCAGGCAGGATGTGGGGCAGACAATGGTGGGACTGTAAGTTAGGGCAGAGCCTGTTAAGGGTTAGGAGTCGCCTCTGGACAAAGGGCTGTGGGCTCCAGAGACCAGCAGGCCCCCTCCATGGGCTGAGTGAGCACCAGGCAAGCCTTCAGAGGCCTGGTTATCTACTAGGAAACGAGTAATGCCAGGGCCAGCTCGAGCCAGGGAAGGGACCAGCCTTCTCTCCAGGGTCCTGATCCCATTACTGCTCCCACACTCCTCAAGGTTTAACTCACTCAGGACAAACCCATCTGCAAAAGGAGAGGGTTGGGCTTGAAGGTCCTAGGGCCCCTGCCAATACTCAGTCAATGACAGAAAATCTCACTTTTTTTTTTTTTTTTGAGACGGAGTTTTGTTCTTGTTGCCCAGGCTGGAGTGCAATGGCGCAATCTTGGCTCACTGCAACCTCTGCCTCTGGGTTCAAGAGATTCTCCTGCCTCAGCCTCTCAAGTAGCTGGGATGAAGGCATATGCTATCACGCTCGGCTAATTTTTGTATTTTTGGTAGAGACAAGGTTTCACCTTATTGGTCAGGCTGGTCTCAAACTCTTGACCTCAAGTGATCTGCCCGCCTTGGCCTCCCAAAGTGCTGGGTTTACAGGCGTGAGCGACTGTACCCGGACAGGAAATTCCCTTCTTAAAGCAAGATCCTGTCCTGAGGCAAGCCAGCTGATGCTCTTCCCAGGAGGCAGCTGTCCACACTGTGCTCCCTGCTCAGCAACTCCCAAGCCTCCCCGCTGCCCATCACATCTGGTATCAAGGACCAGATGAACATTAAGTTTCCTTCTAGAACTGAAATGGAGGTGGAGGGAGGGAAGGGTGGTGGCTGAGATTCCACCCCTCTGCCTCAGTCCTCCGTCTCCAGCATCGCCTGCTTTTCTGATGGAAGTCCTCCATTTCAGCCAGCTCCGGTTTGTTAAGGGTTTTAACTGCAGCCAGAGCTGTTCAGTGAGGGCTGATGGAGGAGTCAGAAGGGAGCCCTAAAGTGATCCAGAGAAGTGGAGAGGCCAGGACCACACGACAGGAGAGTCCTGCAAAGGGCCCGGGTCCCCTCCACAGCTATGTGTCTCCTTCCTCAGTGCAAGCAATTTGTGGCTCAGCACACGCCCCAGCTGCTGACCCTGGTGTCCAGGGGCTGGGAAGCCCACACCACCTGCCAGGTACATCCACCCCTCCCAGTTGGTCCTAGGACTTCCCTCGGCTCCCAGAACCCCCACCCTTTGGGCCCGTGATCCTCAGAGGCCCCACTCCCCTGGGTCCAAGGTGGTCCCAGGTGCATAGGCCAGAGACTGGAAGGCACCCCTCACTGTTTCCATGTAGAAAATCATGACAGTATGGAAAAGGGGAATGGGAAGGGAGGGACGCCCTGAGGAGTGCGGCTGGATGTCCATTATGGGATGGGGCTGTGTTCCCTGGCCAGTGTGTGCTGGTGGGGTAGGGGTACAAAGTAGGTGTTCTGGAGTTAAAAATCTCACCTCCTCAGACTCTAAACCCTAAGGCCTGTGGCTCAGGGAGTGGCCCGAGGGGTCTCCAGAGTCACACTGGGAGCACCCGCTAGGCGGGAGGTGGCGTGAGTGCTGTTCACTTCCGGAAGAGCTGGGTGTGGGGAGCTGAGGGGGCCCAGGCCTCAGCCCTGGTGCTGTCCCTGTGACAGGCTCTCGGGGTGTGTGGGACCATGTCCAGCCCTCTCCAGTGTATCCACAGCCCTGACCTCTGATGAGAACTCAGCTGTCCAGGTGAGTCCAGGTGAGTCCAGGCCCCCAGTTGCGGGGAGAGAAGAGGGCAGGTCCTGACCATCACGGCATGGGAGGCCCTTCTGCTCCCCAAGCAGGAAGAGGCGGCTACTCCTGCCGGCTGCTCCATCCTCCCTCTCACCATGCAGCTGGAGGCTCCTGAGGGCTTCTGGTGCACCATCAGGAAAACGCCCTTTCTGGGACCCTGAGCACTCCCCTCCCGTAGAACCCCGGTAACCAAGTGCCCAACCACCAGCTCCCCACCCACCCCCCCCCACTCCCGTCCCCTGCCCTGCCCTGTCCCAGGCCTCCCCCTCAGAGCTTGCCCCAGGGACTCTATGGTCCTCAGGGTTCAATGTATTCCAACCAAGGCCAAGCTTTCCTGGACTCAGGGAAAATCACACTTTGCTACCAAAGCTATCTCCCCTCAGATGCCAGGAAGGCCATGATCATCTGACTCCACCCTCCTGAGGCACATTCTCTCCCTGACTGTCATGTTGTAAGTCAGAGGAGCACTTTAGGACGGAGGGGTGGAGGCAGGGCCAGATGCAGCCTCTGTGAACAGGTGCCTGGGGGCTGGGAAATGGCCCTGAGAGGGCAGGACACAGCGACCGTGGGCTTAAGGTGACCCTGAGCACAAGCTTGGTCCACTTTACAATTCTGTTCAGAGCCAGCCCCTAACATGGTGGTCATTTATTCATTCGTTCCCTCATTTTAAAAAATGTAAGGCTGGGCATGGTGGCTCACGCCTGTAATCCCAGCACTTTGGGAGGCCAAGGCAGGCGGATCACCTCAGGTCAGGAGTTCGAGACTAGCCTGGCCAACATGGCGAAACCCCGTCTATACTAAAAATATTTTTAGGCCAGGCGCGGTGGCTCAAGCCTGTAATCCCAGCACTTTGGGAGGCCGAGACGGGCGGATCACGAGGTCAGGAGATCGAGACCATCCTGGCTAACACGGTGAAACCTCGTCTCTACTAAAAGAATACAAAAAACTAGCCGGGCGAGGTAGCGGGCGCCTGTAGTCCCAGCTACTCAGGAGGCTGAGGCAGGAGAATGGCGTAAACCCGGGAGACGGAGCTTGCAGTGAGCTGAGATCCGGCCACTGCACTCCAGCCTGGGCGGCAGAGCGAGACTCCGTCTCAAAAAATAAAAAATAAAAAAATAAAAAAATATTTTAAAAAATTAGCTGAGCATGGTGGTGGGCACTTGTAATCCCAGCTACTCAGGACGCTTAGGCAGGAGAATCACTTGAACCTGGGAGGCAGAGGTTGCAGTGTGCCGAGATCATGCCACTGCACTCCAGCCTAGGCGACAGAGCACAACTCTGTTTCAGGAAAAGAAAAAAAAGGTATTTCTTTGCCAGGCAAAGTGGCTCACACCTGTAATCCCAGAACGTTGGGAGTCCGAGGCGAGTGGATCACTTGAGGTCAGGAGTTCAAGACCAGCCTTACCAACATGACAAAACCCCGTATCTACTAAAAAAGTAAAAAATTAGCCGGATGTGGTGGCACACCTGTAATCCCAGCTACTTGGGAGGCTGAGGAGGAGAACTGCTTGAACCTGGGAGGCAGAGGTTGCAGTGAGCTGAGATTGTGCCACTGCACTCCAGCCTGGGCAACAGAGTGAGACTCTATCTCAAAAAAAAAAAAAAAAAAAAAAATGTAGTGAGTGCTTGTGGCCAGGCCATATCCTAGGGTAAGGGCCATGGCTGAGCCCTGCCCTCCTCAAGTTCACAGCCAAGTCCACTTCTTCCATCTGAGGCGGGGGAGCCAGCCCTGTTCCTGAAACCCTGAATCACAAGCCCCTGTGGGAGGCAGTGGGGAGGGGAGGTCCTCCCCCACTCAGACCTGACCCACAGGAACCAGTTAAATGTGTCCTTGCCCCACTGATGATAGCTGGGGACCTGGAGGTGGGGAGTCACCAGGAGCCGGGCAGTCACCTTTTCCCAGCTCCCAGGCTCCCAGCCTTCCCTACTGAAACAGCAAGACCATTGGGTTGGCATGGGAGGCCTGGACTTCAAACCCAATTCTGCTATCACCTGGCTGTGGGTCCCCAGGCAGGACACACGCACAGTCCCTCTCTGGTCCTCATCCTCCTCAGCTGCAAAGGAAGAGCCAAGTGAGACGGGCTCTGGGACCATGGTGACCAGGCTCTTCCCCCTGCTCCCTGGCCATCGACAGCTGCCACACTGAAAAGAAGCCTTGGATCCCACACCACCCTCCTCACCGCCCTTCCTCGGGAGTCACTTCCACTGGTGGACCACGGGCCCCCAGCCCTGTGTTGGCCTTGTCTGTCTCAGCTCAACCACAGTCTGACGCCAGAGCCACTTCCATCCTCTCTGGTGTGAGGCACAGCAAGGGCAGCATCTGGAGGAGCTCTGCAGCCTCCACGCCTACCACAACCTCCCAGGGCTGGCCTCAGGAGAAACCAGCCACTGCTCCACAGGACAGGGAGTAGAAGCTGAGCCCTGCCTCACACCCACCCCCATGCACTCAAAGACTGGCTTTTACAGCTATTTGTAATTCAAAATTCAGAAGAATAAAAAATGAGAACATACAGAACTCTAAAAGATAGACATCAGAAATTGTTGTTAAGCTTTTTCAAAAAATCAGCAACTCCCTGGCGTGGTCAAGGGTGGACACTGCACTCTGGCATGATGGGATGGCAACCAGGCAACCTTTCTTCCTCGAGATGCTCTGCTGCTTGAGAGCTGTCGCTTTGTTAAGATATAAAAGGGGTTTTCTTTTGTCTTTCTGTAAGGTGGACTTCCAGCTTTTGATTGAAAGTCCTAGGGCGATTCTATTTCTGCTGTGATTTATCTGCTCAAAGCCCAGCTGGGGTTGTGTACGCTAGGGACCCATTCCTGTGTAATACAATGCTTGCACCAATGCTAATAAAGTCCTATTCTCTTGTATGAGAAAGAAAAAGACACCGCCCTTTAAAGTGCTGCAGTATGGCCGGACGTGGTGGCTCACACCTGTAATCCCAGCACCTTAGGAGGCTGAGGCAGGAGGATCACTTGAGGTCAGGAGTTCAAGACCAGCCTCGCCAACATGGTGAAACCCCGTTTCCACTAGAAATACAAAAAATTAGCCAGGTGTGGTAGCGTGTGCCTGTAATCCCAGCTACTCAGAAGGCTGATGCAGGAGAATCGCTTGAGCACAGGAGAATCACTGGAGCCCAGGAGGCGGAGGTAGCAGTGAGCTGAGATCGCACCATTGCACTCCAGCCTGGGTGACAGAGCAAGGCTCCATCTCAGTAAATAAATACATAAAAAGCGCTGCAGTAGCTGTGGCCTCACCCTGAAGTCAGTAGGCCCGGGCCTACCTCACTCTCTCCCTTGGCAGAGAAGCAGGTGTCCACAGCTCCTCTTGCTCACAAGGGCTCCCAGCCTGCCCTCTGGCTGCTGCTCTCCCCTCCCAGTCTCTACTCAATGGGATGAGGTGAGGTCGTGAGGACACCAAAAATCTAAAAATAAACAAAAACCCAAATAAGCCTTAGCTTTTTTAAAGACTGAAATGCCTCAAAGTGTCCCTTTATTTATAAAATAACTTTTGTCATATTTCTTATACATGTTTCTTGTAAGAAATTCAGAAACTACAGACAAAAAGAGTGGAAATTACCCACTGTCAGGCCTCTGAGCCCAAGCTAAGCCACCCTATCCCCTGTGCCCTGCACGTGTACATCCAGATGGCCTGAAGCAACTGAAGATCCACACAAGATGTGAAAATAGCCAGTTCCTGCCTTAACTGATGACATTCCACCATTGTGATTTGTTCCCGCTCCACCCTAACTGATCAGTTGACTTTGTGACAATACACCCTCCCCACCCTTGCAATAATGAACTTTGTGATATTCCCCCACCCTTGTGAATGTACTCTGTACTATACACCCTCCCCACCCTTAAGAAGGTACTTTGTAATATTCTCTCCGCCCTTGAGAATGTACTTTGTAAGATCCACCCCCTGCCCACAAAAAACTGCTCCTAATTCCACCGCCTATCCCAAACCTATAAGAACTAATGATAATCCCACCACCCTTTGCTGACTCTCTTTTTGGACTCAGCCCGCCTGCACCCAGGTGATTAAATAGCTTTATTGCAGGCTGGGTGCGATGGCTCACACCTGTAATCCCAGCCCTTTGGTAGGCCAAAGCAGGCGGATCATGAGGTCAGGAGATCGAGACCATCCTGGCTAACACGGTAAAACCCTGTCTCTACTAAAAATACAAAAATAAGTCAGGCATAGTGGCAGGCACCTGTAGTCCCAGCTACTCGGGAGGCTGAGGCAGGAGAATAGCGTGAACCCGGGAGGCGGAGCTTGAAGTGAGGCAAGATCATGCCACTGCACTCCAGCCTGGGCTACAGAGCGAGACTGTCTCAAAAAAAAAAAAAAAGCTTTATTGCTCATACAAAGCCTGTTTGGTAGTCTCTTCACAGGGACGCGCATGACATCCACAATCCCACCAAGCCCAGGAGAGAGCTATTGCAGGGTGTGTATTTTGACACTGAGCCTGGGGCTTTTTCAGTCCTCTCCCTGCAGCCTCTGGCTCCACACCTCCACGGTTCAAGCACCAGGAAGAGCTGTCTATGTAGCCTGCTCTTGGGCTAGGGATGAGACACACAACTCATTGGCTCCTGGATTTTAACTTTTAAGAGGAGGGGACTTATTCTTCACTTTCCAGGGTGTGGGCTTCTAAGAGAAGCCTGCCTCTCACAGGACATCAGAAAGGGTGAGGACGCTAGCCTGAGGGATGGAGTTAGGCAGCAGGCCTGAGGTCTGCCTCACAGAGAGTGTCCCCAACATGATGTGGCTGCAGAAGAGCAACCTCAACCCACAGACCTACAGGTAGTCAGAATCCATGGCTGGGGATGAATCTGTGACAGATTTAGTGGATCTTGAGATGAGCAGAAATCAGATGTGTAGCAATGATGGCACAAGAAGATGATGATCAGGCAAGACGAGAGACACTCCAGAGAAACCTGGACGGCCAGGGAATGCTTAGTCCCCAATGCCTCTTCTCACCACAGGGCAATCTGTAAATCATTCCCAGGGAAAGGGGAAGGAGGATTCAGTGGTGAGTCAGCCAAGAGAGGCTGAGTATTAAGAAGGGAACGAGTTATTCCGAAATGGAAAGAATATGTTTTGAGGGCTCATGAGCCAAAATGAGTTCAGCTACAGAGAAATAACGACTATTACATTATGTCCCCATAATGAATAACTGAAATTTTAAATCCACAACATAATCATTATTAACATATTATCTATAATTCCAAAGCTTTCTGCGCACATATACAAAAACAGATACAGCAGATCTACAAAACTGGAAACATCCTACACATGCTGCTTTGTAACCTGCACTGTCCATTTAACAATAACCTTTTCAGGTCAATAAATGTAAGTATCTATTATTATTGCTAATTGCCACATGACAGCTCTGTCTCCCAGGCTAGAGTGCAGTGGTACAATCACTCCGGGGTTCAAGCAATCCTCCTGCCTCTCCCTCCCTAAGTGCTGGGACTGCAGGCGTCACATACCATGGCTGGCCCTTTCTTTTTTTAAGCAACTATTATCAATGATTTGCGAAGAATACAAATGCTTGCACTTACATCTTTGTCTGACTGTCTTCTTAGAATCAATTCCAAGACGTGAAATTTGGGGGGACACCTTTACTTTTTTTTTTTTTTTTTTGAGACGGAGTCTCACTCCATCGCCCAGGCTGGGGTACAATGGCGCGATCTCGGCTCACTGCAAGCTCCGCCTCCCGGGTTCATGCCGTTCTCCTGCCTCAGCCTCCCGAGTAGCTGGGACTACAGGTGCCCGCCACCACGCCCGGCTAATTTTTTGTATTTTCAGTAGAGACGGGGTTTCACCGTGTTACCCAGAATGGTCTCGATCTCCTGACCCCGTGATCTGCCCGTCTCGGACTCCCAAAGTGCTAGGACTACAGACGTGAGTCATCTCACCCAGTCTGACACCTTTACTTTTAACAGAGGCTGGATTATCAATCTGGGCTTCTGTGCCAGCCATACCAATTTCTATCCCAACAAAAAACAAGTGCCTCTTTCCACTCTCACCAAACTGGGGTATTAACAATCTTTCAAACTTTGCTAATCCCAAAAAATATATATATATAAAAACATATTTTTATATATAATATATATTATAAA
>NW_016817889.1:235080-237275 GCF_001698545.2 Rhinopithecus bieti | reverse complement strand
TATATATTATAAATATATATTACATATACACATATATATTTTTTTTTTGAGAGGAAGTCTAGCTGTCGCCCAGGCTGGAGTGCATTGGCACGATCTCAGCTCGCTGCAGCCTCCGCCTCCCAGGTTCAAGCAATTCTCTCGCCTCAGCCTCCAGAGTAGCTGGGATTACAGGGGTGTGCTACCATGCCTGGTTAATTTTTGCATTTTTAGTAGAGACGGGGGTTTCACCATGTTGTCCAGGCTGGTCTTGAACTCCTGATCCACCAGCCTTGGCCTCCAAAAGTGCTGGGATTACAGGTGTGAGCCAATGCACCTGGCCTACCCAAAATATTTGTTTTGTTTTGTTTTGGCTTGGTTTTGTTCCTTTTCTTTTTCACACTAATCCAAAATATTTTTAAATGATGTCTCATGGTTGTTCTAATTTGCATTTCTTTAGTTACCAAATCAACACCTCGTCACATGCTTACTGGCTATTTGTATTTCATCTTTTGTGAAATGGGTACTTAGGTTTTTTGCCTACTTTTCTGTTTAGGTTTCTTTTATTGTTTTACCAATAAAATAAATTAGGCATATTCATTTATTTACTGTCCTATACATTGCAAATTTTTCTCTATCATGTATCTGGGGTATTTTTTCCATATCTATCTTTTCCTCTGTGACTTCTGGCTGTGGGGTCATGCTAAGAAAACATGAATTGAATTTAACTTCTTCCCCGTGTGTGGTTCAAACTCTGGTCAGACCTTGAGGTCTCCAAAAGAGACCTCAAGGGCATGCTGGGATCAGCTTTGAAGACATGCAGGCCAGGCCCCCAGCCCAGACAGCAGTGGTGGAAGCAAGCCATGTGTCACCCACAAAGGACCTCAAGATCACACAGGATATGACAGTCAGCTCCAAGAAATAGTCCCTAAACTTTTAAGTGACAATACCTATTTTCACCATCTTGAAAGGGTAGAAAGAGACAAAATCATTTGTGCAAAAGGACAACACAGAGAACACAGGCTAAGTACTAAAGCATTTACTCAAAAAATATGGGTGACTGGCCAGGCATGGTGGCCCATGCCTATAATCCCAGCACTTTGGGAGACTGAGGCGGGCAGATCACTTGAGGTTGAGAGTTCAAGACCAGCCTGACCAACATGGAGAAACCCCATCTCTACTAAAAATACAAAATTAGCCAGGCATGGTGGCACATACCTGTAATCCCAGCTACCTGGGAAACTGAGGCAGGAGAATTGCTTGAACCCAGGAGGCGGGGGTTGTGGTGAATCGAGATCATGCCATTGCACTCCAGCCTAGGCAACAAGAGCAAAACTCCATCTCAAAAAATAAATAAATGAATAAAATATGGGTGATTGACTTCCAAGTGCCAAGCATTTCCCTAGGGCTGGGCACAAAAGTTTCTATCTATCCTTTGTAACTTGAGAGTTTAGTTGGGAAAACAGGCCGTAATCAAAGAATCACAGAAAAAACAAATTTTTCAGGTGCAATAAGGGTCATCAATGAGAAATATACAGGGTATTAAGGGTATGAGAGGTCATGGAGGAGAAAGAATTAAAAGGGAAAGGAGGAGCATCCCTCACAGAGGAAGCAGATGGTATAGAGGCCTCATGCCATGTGGCACATCTGAGCAATAGAATGAAGCTCAGTGAGCCTGGGGTCAAGAACAAGCAGGGAGCCGGGCGTGGTGGCTCATGCCTATAATCCCAATACTTTAGGAGGCCGAGGCAGGCAGACCACTTGAGCTCACAAGTTTGAGGCCAGCCTGGGCAACATGGTGAAATACCATCTCTACAAAAAAATCAAAACAACTAGGCCAGTGTAGTGTAGTGGTGCAAGCCTGTGGGCCCAGCTACTCAGGAGGCTGAGGTGGGAGGATGGCTTGAGCCCAGGAGGCGGAGGTTGCAGTGAGCCAAGATCATGCCACTACACTCCAGCCTGGGTGACAGTGCCAGACCCTGTCTCAAAAAAAAAAAAAAAGGGCCGGGCGCGGTGGCTCACGCCTGTAATCCCAGCACTTTGGGAGGCCAAGGCGGGGGATCACGAGGTCAGGAGATAGCGACCATCCTGGCTAACAGGGTGAAACCCCGTTCTCTACTAAAAAATACAAAAAATTAGCCGGGCGTGGTGGCGGGTGCCTGTAGTCCCAGCTACTCGGAGGCTGAGGCAGGAGAATGGCATGAACCCGGGAGGCAGAG
>NW_016817889.1:224205-232966 GCF_001698545.2 Rhinopithecus bieti | reverse complement strand
AAAAAAAAAAAAAAAAAAAAAGTAGAAACTTCCTGATAAATTAGGCTAGCAGCTGAGGATTTCACTCATTATCCTAAGAGCCAGTGAAGTGTCTTTAAGCATGATCAGAGTATGGGGGAGAAATGATTCAGGTTTGTGTTTTAAAAGATTACTCTGACTAAAGCATGGATAAACTGGGGGTAGGAGGCAAGGAAATGTAGAGAGACCTATTGAGGCCACTGCCAACAGAAACTGGCAATAGCTTAGACTAAAATAAGAGTGGCAAAGGGCCTGTGCAGAAGTCTGATGGATCTTGGAGAATGACTGTGGACTATCGTAAACTTAATCAGAGTGACTCCAACCGTCCAACCGAAGCTGCTGTCCCAGATGTGTTTTTTTTTTTTTTTTTTTTTGAGACAGTGTCTTGCTCTGTCACCCAGAGCTCAAACTCAGCTCACTGCAGCCTTGACTCAAGTGATCCTCCTGCCTGTCTCCCATGTAGCTCAGACCACAGGTGCATGCCACCATGCCCGGCTAATTTTTTTTGTAGGGATGGGGTCTCACTTTGTTGCCCAGGCTGGTCTTGAACTCCTGGGTTCAAGCAATCCTCCTGCCTTGGCTTCCCAAGCTGCTGGGATTACATCTGTAAGCTACCACTCCCGGGGCCAGATGTAGCATCTTTATTGATAAAGAACAGCTCTTGGCACTTGGCATATAGCTACCAAATTAGAATCAAATTGTTAATTCTCCATACCAATTTATAAGGATCACCAGAAGTAGTTTGCTTTTACCTGGCAAGGCCAACAGTATACCTTCCCAGTGTTACCTCAGGACTATGTCAGTTCTGCTCTCTAGCATAATACAGTTCACGGAGATCTTGATCATCTTGGCAATCCACAAAATATCACACTAGTCCACTACAGTGATGACACTATGCTGTTGGATCCAATGAGCAGAAAGTACCAAGCGCTTTAAATGCCTTAGTAAGACATAAATAAGAAGTTGGGAGTTAAACCCAAAAAACAATTCAGGGGCCTGCCACCTCAGGGACATTTCTGGGAAGTCAACAGTATAGAGTTTATGTCAAAATATTCTCTCCGAAATAAGACAGATGGCTGTACCTCATACCACCTCACACACACACACACACACGCACGCACGCACGCACAATGTTTGATAGGTTTTTCTTGGCTTTTGGAGACAACATATACATTTGGACAGCACGGGCACCCAGTAGCTTCAGCTGGCACTCTCTCCTCCCTGGACAGTTTTGTAGCAGAGGCCTCCAGGGAGACACCTGTGAATAGCTTTCCCAAGCACACTACAAAGCAGATTTTTAATGACGTTCAAAGGGCACACTTTTAGCAAGGTCTGGATCTCAGCTTTGGATACTGTCAGCCCCAGAGGTAGTGGCAGCTCTTTGTATCTGTTATTTCTACATTCTTTACTTGTTACTAACTAATCCCCTGTCAACTACAAACCCCTGTTGTAGTTAATAATTATTGAAATTAAACTTTCCCTGATTATAATACATGAATTTCTGTAACTGGATAGTGTAATCTTCACCTTGAAAATAGTCAAGTTTAAAGGTAAACTCATGGCTGGGCAGAGTGGCTCATGCCTGTAATCCCAACACTTTGGGAGGCCGAGGTCAGCGGATCCCCTGAGGTCAGGAGTTCGAGACCAGCCTGGCCAACATGATGAAATCCTATCTCTACTAAAAATACAAATATTAGCTGGGCACGGTGGTGGGCGCCTGTGATCCCAGCTACTCGGGAAGCTCAGGCAGGAGAATCACTTGAACCCAGGAGGCAGAGGTTGCAGTGAGCTGAGATCGCGCCACTGCACTCTAGCCTGGGAGAAGGAGCAAGACTCCATCTCAAAATAAAATAAAATAAAATAAAATACAAAAATTAGCCGGAAATCACTTGAACCTGGGAGGCAAAGGTTGCAGTGAGCTGAGTGCCACTGCACTCCAGCCTGGGCAACAGAGCGAAGTTCAAGAGTTTAGAGAAATCTGGGATTAAGATGTGTTTATGAGTCATTTCCATAAAAATGGTAAGTGAAGCCCTAGGCATAGCCAAAATGGCCTAGGGAAAAAGTAAACAGCAAGAAGAGTAATGCTAGGACTGAATCTTGAGAAATCTCAACATGTAATGGCTGGATAAAAGAGATAAGCTTGCAAAGGAAATACTGGAGCTTTCAGAGAGGTAGACGAAAGTGAGGACAGGGTTGTATCCAGGTAAAGGGTGGCACCACAGGAGTGCACGGCTCCTGTCTCCCTTCAAGAGAACTTGCTGAGGCTGACTGGCTGCCTCCAGCTGCTTCCCACATCTTTGGACCTGCCACAGTGCTCACGCCAAGGTCACCCTTCTAGGCTACTAGAGCCCACTACAGAGCTGATGAATTGTCTGACAGAGAATCTTTGCCCTGGGGCTCCACACTGGCCTGGCTGAGACCTTCTCAGAATTGCACTGTAGTGAGAAGCACTTCCTATTTCCTTTCTTTCCTCTTCCCTTACTCATTCCTGCACTGCAGCCGGAAACTGCCCACCTCTGGCCTTCTAGTTAAGCACAGTAACAATGTATCCCCTTGACTCAAGCATTTTTTTACTTAGAAATAAATGCATCCTAAATGACACACCACCCACAAGCTGACAGGAAAGGGCGAGCGTGATGTCCGCCAGATGTCAGACTGTAGGGTAGAGAGTTTGTGAAGATTAAAAAGGAAAATATTTTCCTCAGCCAACCACCAAAGGAAAAGATATAAAACAAGAGGCTAGTTTAAAAACAGGAGAATATTTAATCCATCTAAAAATACACATCAGGAAATGAGGGGAACCATAGGAAAATCCTCCACCTCTAACAGACAAGAGTGAGGTTACTGGCTTTCTGGTTGCTCCAAGAATCCCAAGGCTTGATGTTTGGAAGAAATTATCTGTTCTTCAGCTACTCCCAGATACTCAGACATAAGTTACACACATCTGGAGAAGGGTTCTGCCCTGCTGAAGCTAGAAGGGAGCTTGATGCATGGGAGAAAGGAGCATCAATCTAGAAAAAAATGATCAAAGAACAGCTGGGTGACAGTGTGGGGCCATCCCAGGCAAGTGGGCTCCTGGTGCTCTGGTGTAGCCAGAACCCATACAAGCTGGGCTTGCCCAGGGAGCCCCCCAGTCAGCCTGTAGCTGAACAGCTACAGCTTCTGTGTTCTTATTTACCATTATCAGCCACAGCCCTTGGAAGCAAAGCCCTAGACGCCTCCTTCAAGCCCCCTGCTGGTTGGTTTCATCATTATCTCGCCTCTTCCAAATCTGTAAGAAATGAAAACACAAACTGAAGTCTAGGAGGCATTCAGTCAACAGATACTTGTCAAATACCTATTCTGTGCCAGGCCATGGATAACTAGTCATGCCATTTACAAACCTGCTATACTCCATCTGGAAATCTGCTACAGTGGCTACAGTCACTGAAGGGCAGAAACAGTTATCTCTAGAAGAGGTATCACTTTCTTCTTACAAAGCTATGGCTTTTGTCTCAATCTTCCTTCTTTTGCCAAGTACTAGGGCAGTTACATAAAGAGAAGACAGAGATGCTCTGTGCTCCATGGGTCAATCCAATGGAGAGGACAGACAGGCAAAGCGATATGGTCGGCACTAAAACAAAAGGCAAGCAGAAAGTGCTGTGGGGTCACAAAGAGAGCTCTGCCTGGGGCTCTCGGGGAGTACTTCACGGTCGACTTCTAGCCAGCCTCCCTTCCTCCTTGCAACCAGACCGCACACTTCTGCAAAACTAACCTAGCCATAATCACAACTTTCTTTGCTCACTCATACATTTTCTTATAATTCTTTTCTGAAAATCTGTGCTTGTCTTTCAGGGCCATACATTCTGGCCCCAACTCACTCCTAAGTACTTCCCAACAGGTACCTGACCCTCCAACCAAGGTCCTAACTCTGTCCCTCTTCCTGCCTTGGCCCACTCCTCTCACTGGCCCCATACCCCACCTATTTGTGGCTCACTAAGCCTGTGGCCAACCCACCTGAATGTAAGCCTCTGACAGTGTGATCATCTGGGGAAGGATGTCAGTCACCTGGAGGTCTTGTAATTCATACCATTTGCCTGTCCCCTGCAGAAAGTATGAAGAGCTGGGTTAGTCTGCTCTCTAAAACCAAAAGGGTGTAGAAGGAAAGGATCACAGCCAAGATTAGAAAAATTAGAAGAACAGCCACTAGACATCATCCAGCAAGAGTCATAAAGAAGAGAGTACATGGGCCGGGCGCGGTGGCTCACGCCTGTAATCCCAGCACTTTCGGAGGCCGATGCGAGCAGATCACGAGGTCAGGAGATCAAGACCATCCTGGCTAACACGGTGAAACCCCGTCTCTACTTAAAATACAAAAAATCAGCTGGACGTGGTGGCGGGCACCTGTAGTCCCAGCTACTCAAGAGGCTGAGGCAGGAGAATGGCATGAACCTGGGAGGCGGAGCTTGCAGTGAGCCGAGATTGCACCACTGTACTCCAGCCTGGGTGACAGAGTGAGACTCTGTCTCAAAAAAAAAAAAAAAGAGGGTACATGACTTCTGTGGGCCTGATTCAACTAACAGGACTTTTGATGTGTCAATCATGGCAAATTCAATTTTTTAAAGTACAGTTTTTTTTTGTTTGTTTGCTGGTTTGTTTTGTTTTTTTGAGATAGGGTCTCACTCTGTCATCCAAGCTGGAGTGCAGTGGTGTAACCACAGCTCACTGCAGCCTCGACCCTCTGGACTCAAGCAATCCTCCCACCTCAGCCTCCTAGGTAGCTGGGACTACAGGTGTGTGCCAAAACAACTGGCTAATTTTTTTTTTTAATAGAGATGGGGTTCCACTGTGTTGCCCAGGCTAGCTCCTGATCTCAAAAGATCCTCCCACCTCAGCCTCCTAAAGTGCTAGGATTATGGGTATGAGCCACTGTGCCTGGCCCCTTAAAGTACAATGGAGACTGAAACACTTCTGTACATCTTTTTAAAAGGAATTTAGTGGACACTAAAGAGGAGAAAAGAGGAAGCCCTCTAATCATCACCTATGTCTCCTTCCTGCTCAGAAATGACAGACTAGACATTCTCACTTATGAGGTACACAGTGTCAACCACTGACAGAACCTAAATATGGACATTCCTGGCTGGGTGCAGGGGCTCACGCCTGTAATCCCAGCATTTTGGGAGGCCGAGGCGGGTGGATCACTTGAGGTCAGGAGTTTGAGACCAGCCTGGCCAACATAGTAAAACCCCATCTCTACCAAAAATACAAAAATTAGCCAGGCGTGGTGGCAGGCGCCTGTAGGTCCTAGCTGCTTGGGAGGCTGAGGCAGGAGAATCACTTGAACCCAGGAGCTGAAGGCTGCAGTGAGCCAAGATCATGCCACTGCACTCCAGCCTGAATGACAGACGGAGACCCTGTCTTAAAAAAAAAAAAAAGGCAACAGCTCATCAAGAAAAGGTGTCCTTGGTGGACACTGTCTATCACACTAACCTGATTCCTTTGGCCTAAGAAACCAGTGCTGCAAATACAGCAAAACATATCTCACTTCATGCTTCCACGAACAAGGGGAAAAGGTTTCTAGATTAAGGCAGAGGCACCTCTGGCCGCCCACCCTGCCTTATCCAATCAAAGTTCTAAGACATGCCAAAAACCACTATTGTAGAATATAAATATTCCAGATCCTCTGGATATTACAATAGTTGGGAAAATAGGAAACAAGGAAAGCTTAGGATCACATAAGCAAGTTCCCATTCCTGCTTCAAGGACGAGTTAAGACATGGGCTTTGAAGCAGAGTACTTGGGTTCAAATCCTAATTCTACTGACTTGAGGTCAATTACTGAAACTCGGAGCCTAGGTCTCCTCCTCTGTAAAAAAGATAATACTGACACCTGTCTTGGAATTGTGTTTTAATGAAAAAAATGAGATTAATGTACATTAAGTAACTGGTGTACTGCCTAATCATAGCAAAGCACTTGATAAACAGAAGCTAGTTAAGATTAAACCCACAGTTCCAGAAGAGACTAATCAAATGAGAACAATTTATGGTAATAATCTATTGATATCAAATATATCAAGTACATGTTTTATCTGTTTTCAGCTTTAGACAAATTCACAAAATTTTTAAGATGAAAGGGAGCCTCTAAACCAGTGCTTTGCAAACTTTAATTTCTTTTTTTTTGAGACGGAGTCTCGCTCTGTCATCCCGGCTGGAGTGCAGTGGCGCAATCTCGGTTCGCTGCAAGCTCCGTTTCCTGGGCTCATGCCATTCTCCTGCCTCAGCCTCCCGAGTAGCTGGGACTACAGGCACCCGCCACCACGTCCGGCTGATTTTTTGTATTTTCAGTAGAGACAGGGTTTCACCATGTTAGCCAGGATGGTCTCAATCTCCTGACCTCGTGATCTCTCGGCCTCCAAAAGTGCTGGGATTACAGGTGTGAGCCACCACGCCCAGCCGCAAACTTTAATTTCTTACAAATCAGAGGGTCATATTAAAATCCAGGTTCTGATTTAGTAGGTTTGAGGGGCCTGAGAGTCTGCATTTCTAACAAGCTGATTTCTTTTTTTTGAGATGGAGTCTCGCTCTGTCGCCCAGGCTGGAGTCCAGTGGCGTGATCTCCCCTCTCTGCAAGCTCCGCCTCCCGGGTTCTCGCCATTCTCCTGCCTCAGCCTCCCCAGTAGCTGGAACTACAGGTGCCCACCACCATGCTCGGCCTATTTTTTTGTATTAATTAGCAAAGCCAGGTGGATCACAAGGTCAGGAGTTCAAGACCAGCCTGGCCAAGATGGTGAAACCCCATCTCCACTAAAAATACAAAAATTAGCTGGGCATGGTGACAGGTGCTGTAATCCCATAATCCCAGCTATTTGGGAGGCTAAGGCAGAGAACTGCTTGAACCCAGGAGGCGGAGATTGCAGTGAGCCAAGATCACACCATTGCACTCCAGCCTGGGCTACAGAGCGAGACTGTCTCAAAAAAAAAAAAAAAGCTCCCAAGTTGAGTCCAATGTGTAGCCAAAATTGAGAACCACTGCCTTAAACTAACTACTGACAGCACTATTACTGTCAGTAGTTAGTTTGGGACAGCAGAATCCCAAAGCCAAGGCCAAGCAAGGACAAACTGAAGGGAGCTGCCCTCTGAGATGCCAAAGAAACACCTGTTTTTGCCACTCTGTGCCATGAGACGGTCAGCAGCCACTCACATGATGAAGCACATGGATCCGGTAGGAGCCCTCGGAGGGCTTGCCATCATGCACGATGTTGGCAATGAGGTCATAGGTGGTATTCTTGTGTACTGCTTGTACTTCTTCAGACAAGTATTCTCTGAGATCCACATTTCTGTTAATGGTGAAAATAAAGCCGGAATAATCAGACAAAGGCTGTGCAGCTAAGGAAGCTGTCCTACACAAACAGACCACAAAGGCTCTGGGTAGGCCTGCAGAGTCAAGAAGGTCCAGGTGTGTTGGAATTCACAAAATATGCCAAAATGAACGACAGGGTTACACAGCTTCCCACATGATTAAAAAATAAATAAATAAATGACAGGAAGTGGCTTATACCTATAATCCCAACACTTTGAGACGTCAAGGTAGGAGGACTGCTTGAGCCCAGGAGTTCAAGACCAGCCTGGGCAATGTAGTGTGACCCCTACAAAAAAAAAAAAAATTAGCCAGACATGGTGGTACATGCCTGTGGTCCTAGCTACTCAGGAGGCTGAGGTGAGAGGATCACTTGAGCCCAGGAGATTATGGCTAAAGTGAGCCAGGACCACACTATTGCACTCCAGCCATGGCGACAGTGAGACCCTGTCTCACAAAACCTCCAAAAAGAAGAAGAACTTTCAAACAGTTAAAAAGGAAAACATATAGACAGTTAACAAGATTATTAACAGACTATTTTAAACACATAATTTTAGGAAAATATATCATTTTGGAGCCTACAAATATTTATAAAAACTTAATACAAGGTAAAATAAAAAAGATATTACACCAAAAAAGTTGTTTGATGTGCTACAACTCATTACATGAAACAAAACCATGTTATCACTGAAGAGTTCACAAGAAACAGCTAATGGTGGTCACGCCCAGTTATATATCTCCCTTTGAAGTCAGACTGTGAACCTACTAACTTTTCAAAATTACAGAGTTTAAAATGTAAACCATGTGGTAATAAACAAACATACAACTTTGTTGTAATTATTATATGTAGCTTCCTATGTATTGGTGACAGCTATTTGTTTCTACAGACTGACAGTGTCCCATATATGATGCAGTCAGACTGCAATAAACATTCACCGTTAAGAAAACGGAGGCCGGGTGTGGTGACTCATGCCTGTAATCCCAACACTTTGGGAGGCCAAGGCGGGCAGACTGCCTGAGCTTAGGAGTTTGAAACCAGCCTGGGCAACACGGTGAAACCCTGCCTCTACTAAAGTACAAAAAGAAAAAAATTAGCTGGGGGTGGCAGCATGCACCTGTAGTCCCAGATACTCAGGAGGCTGAGGCAGGAGAATTGCTTGAACCTGGGAGGCAGAGGTTGCAGTGAAGCAAGATCACGCCACTGCACTCCAGCCTGGGCAACAGAGCGAGACTCCGTCTCCAAAAAAAAAATGGAGATATGAGTCCTGAGTCCATGTGAGCTCTAGACAGCCAACCTGCCTTCCTGCTGCCAAAAGCTGACTTCTCATTTTCTCTTCAGCTTGAACAAAAGCTGACTAGACTTGTCTAAATGAGTATCAGAGAAGTCTTTTTTTTTTTTTTTTTTTTT
>NW_016817889.1:193935-221877 GCF_001698545.2 Rhinopithecus bieti | reverse complement strand
TTTTTTGAGACAGAGTCTCGCTCTGTCGCCCAGGCTGGAGTGCAATGGTGCTATCTCGGCTCACTGCAAGCACCATCTCCTGGGTTCTCGCCATTCTCCTGCCTCAGCCACCCCAGTACCTGGGACTACAGGTGCCCGCCACCACGCCAGGCTACTTTTTGTATTTTTAGTAGAGACGGGGTTTCACTGTGTTAGCCAGGATGGTCTCGATTTCCTGACCTCATGATCCACCCACCTCGGCCTCCCAAAGTGCTGGGATTACAGGTGTGAGCCACCCGCCCAGCCCGGAGAAGTCTTTATACTCAAGATTTCATGACTGAACCAAAACTGTCCATGTGGCAAAAGAGAAATACTACGTTTAATCATTTTGTTTTGGTAAACAGGAAAAGGAGCAAACTATTCATTTTTTTAATTTTTAGTAGAGACGAGATCTTGCTATATTGTCCAGGCTGGTCTCAAACTCTTCAGCTCAAGCAATCCTCCCACCTCAGCCTCCCAAAGTGGTGACATTACAGATGAGAGCCACTGCACCCAGCCTAAAAGAGCAAACTATACTCATCTCCCAGCCACAGCAACAAACCAGTTAAGAGAATGGCTAATTACCTGAAAGTGAAACTTCAAACCTGCCCTCAAAAATCTCTGTCTCCAAATAAGCAGAGGGTGCCTAATCACCATAAGTCTGATAACTCTGACAAAAAGAGGATGTGTTATGAATAAATCACAGGAAGACAGGTATGAAAAGAATCCTTTTCAAGAAGTATGGATGATGAAATGATCCAGAATCGTATTACTGGAAGTCATTACAGCACATAAAATATTTAAAAGTGCAAGTTTCCAAAATTAGTCACAATTTGATGTTCTCTAAAAGACTGCCTAGTTAAGAACCAATCTTTCTCTTCTGAAGGATAAACTTTTATACTGGGCCTACTCTAGGCCCATAAAAGAAAACAATGGGACAAGGAAATTTCTGTGGCAACTGAGCAGGAAGTACCATTGATACACAGTCTTCCTCCCTCTGGAGCTGCCCTTGGAATCGAGACTGCCCCTACCTACCAGGAACAGACAGGTGACTGGTAATTCACAAGAGGCTAGTGCTGAAATAAAACCCTGATGCATAGACTTTCAAAGAAAGCAGCTCTGTCATCCTACTCAAGGAGGCAGAGAACAAACCTCCATGTCTCCCTATTTAATTCTACTGTCTCACAAAGAAGATGCTAGTGGAGAAAAGTGGGGCAAAAGAGAAAAGAGAAAATTCGCCTGTAATTCTCAACTGCAAATGTTCTCTCTCCTCACCCTCCATGGTTCTAAGAGTCCTGGCAATACTATAGTAAGATGTTACACCCGGACAAACCCCTAGGGCTCAGGCCCATCTACTCCAAGCTCTCATTTTATCTTTGAGAGAACATATCCAGAAAACATGCAAACTATGGGTCTGAGGTCCCACCACTAAGACAGCCTAAAACTCGGGCCTCTTAATTTTAGATACTACCTTCTTAAACACTACGTAGAATTTAAAACTGACACTACTTTCTTTCTTTTTTTTTTTTTTTTTTTGAGCACAGTCACACTCTATCACCCAGGCTGCAGGGCAGTGACACCATCTCACCTCACTGTAGCCTCAATCTCCAAGGTTCAAGCAATCCTCCTGCCTCAGCCCCTCAAGTAGCTGGGACTACAGGTGTGCACCACCACATCGGGCTAATTTTTTTGTATTTTTTTTTTGTAGAGACAGGGTTTTGCCATGTTGCCCAGGCTGGTCTTGAACTCCTAAGCTCAAGCGATCCATCTGCCTTGGCCTCCCAACGTGTTGGGATTACAGGTGTGAGCCACCACGCCCAGCCCAACATCTTCTTAAGTGTGAAAAACCTTGTCTCTTGAGAACTGAAAACCAACAGTCTACCCCCAAAAGGATTTTGCAGAAGTTTTCTGAGTTAGAAGGAAGCAAATTAAAAGCATCTAGTACAACTCCAGTGTGCAAAAAGGTGTGATGGCCGGCAAATAGATGGGCAGACCCTCACTACTCAGGACATCTTCCAAACCAGGCAGAATTCTACCTGTCTTATCCTACTTGCATCATTTCTTCTTCTCTACGCAGGAGGACTATAATTTCCGGCCAGCAACAGGAGAGGAGATAAAATAGGGATTGCCTCCTAGTAAACATCCATCTTTTGTGGTCCCTGAAGTTAAGTGTACCCTTCCAATAAAAACTGTTATCTACTGTAGGTAGGCTCTGTTAATTGTAATCCCCAACTAAGACAGTCCAAAATTAATACTGGTAAAAACATAAGAGAAGAAATCCAGGTTCACTCCTCGTGAGAGGAAGTGAAGCAGGATGTTACTTACGTAATAGGGAAATTGACAATAGTTGGATTCTTCTCAACAAAGAAGTTGTTCTTAGTGAATCTCTTGATACAAAAGATTAGATATGGAGGTAGCTTGGTAAGCTGGAAGCGCTTCAGAAAGTTCTCCTTGTAAGTCTTATATTCCTAGAGAAAAAAAAGAAAATTCTCAAGTCAGTGCTGAAGTTCAGTAGGTATTAGAGCAGGGGCATGAGGTTTTCATTTTGGTTTTTGAAAATGTAATTTTGCCTCACACCTAAAGTTCACAAGACTCCTGGTCCCAGAAATAATGTATGAGGCTTAGGATGTGCAGTTTGGCTAAGGCTGACTTTAAAAAAAAGGCCGGGGCCGGGCACGGTGGCTCAAGCCTGTAATCCCAGCACTTTGGGAAGCCGAGACGGGCGGATCATGAGGTCAGGAGATCGAGACCATCCTGGGTAACACGGTGAAACCCCGTCTCTACTAAAAAAAATACAAAAAATTAGCCGGGCGAGGTGGCAGGCGCCTGTAGTCCCAGCTACTCGGGAGGCTGAGGCAGGAGAATGGCGTGAACTGGGAGGCGGAGCTTGCAGTGAGCTGAGATCCGGCCACAGCACTCCAGCCTGGGCAGCAGAGCGAGACTCCGTCTCAAAAAAAAAAAAAAAAAAAAAAGGCCAGGCCTGGTGGCTCATGCCTGTAATCCTATCACTATAGGCAGGGGGATCACTTCAGCACAGAACTTCGAGACGAGCCTTGACAACATGGTGGAAACCCGATCTCTTACTAAAAAGAAAAAAAAAAAAAAGAAAGGCCCAGGCGTGGTGGCTTCACGCCTATAATCCCGTAAATCCCAGGCACTTTGGGAGGGGCCAAGGCCCAATGGATCACTGAGGGCCAGGAGATCGAGACCAATCCTGGGCTAACATGGTGAAAATCCCGTCTCTACTAAAAATACCAAAAATATTAGCCAGGTGTGGGTGGCGGCGCCTGTGTAAGTCCCAGCTAAGTCAAGAGTGGCTGACCAGGAGAATGGTGTTGGAACCCAGGGAAGGCGGAGCTTGCAGGGAGCCGAGATTGCGCACGTGCAACCTCCAGGCCTGGCGGACAGATGAGCTCGTCTCAAAAAAAAAAAAGAAAAAAAAAAATATAAATATATATATATATATAAATATGTATGTAAAGAAAGCAAGCTAACCAGGCACAATGGTTCATGCCTATAATCCCAATATTTTGAGAGGCTGAGGCAGGCAGATCACTTGAGGCCAGGAGATCAAGACCAGCCTGGCCAACATGGTGAAACCTCATCTCTACTAAAAATACAAACATTAGCTGGGCATAGTGGCATGTATCTGTAGTCCCAGCTATTCAGGAGGCTGAGGCAGAAGAATCGCTTGAACCCGGTAGGTGGAGGCTGCAGTGAGCTGAGATCACACCACTGCACTCCAGACTAGGCAACAGAGTGAGACTCCATCTCAAAAAAAAATTTTAAAAAAAGTATGTCTCCCCACTTTTTGGAGTTTCTCCTCTCCTAAATGACCTTCCTTTCTCTATACTACCCAGAGGCAGGCAGAAAGCTGAAAAAAGGATATATGAGAAGTACAAGAGGGGGCACTGTGGTTGGGCACTGGTTCACATCTGTAATCCCAACACTTTGGGAGGTCAAGGTGGGAAGACACCTTGAGGCCAGGAGTTAAAGACCAGCCTGGGCAACAGAGTGAGAGCTCTCTCTACAAAAAAACTTAGCTGGGCGTGGTGAAGCGTGTCTTTTTTATCTTCACAAAATAAAAAATTGGCCGGGCACGATGGCTCTCACCTGTAATCCCATCACTTTGGGAGGCCGAGGCGGGTAGATCATCTGAGGTCGGGAGTTCGAGACCAACCTGACCAACATGGAGAAACCCCCATCTCTACCAAAAAGTCCCAGCTACTCAGGAGGCTAAGGTGAGAGGATCACTTGAGCCCGAGAGTTTGAAGTTGCAGTGAGCCATGATCATGCCACTGCACCCCAGCCTGGGTGACAGAGCAAGACCCTGTCTCAGAAAATAATAAAAAGAAGGGCACTGTAAGTTAAGAGTTGGGGGTGACCAGCTAGAAACACCAAGGAGTCTGGGAGGCTCAATAAAGTCAATATACTTTACAATAAATACATCACATACATGTGGTGATTCTTATGTATAAAATGAAAATGGACCGGGCGTGGTGGCTCACGCCTGTAATTCCAGCACTTTGGGAGGCGAGGCAGGTGGATCACTTGAGGTCAAGAGTTCAAGACCAGCCTGGCCAATATGCTGAAATCTCATCTCTACTAAAAATACAAAAAATTAGCCGGGCATGGTGGTGGATGTCTGTAATCCCAGTTACTCAGGAGGCTGAGGCAGGAGAATCGCTTGAAACTGGAAGGTGGAGAATGCAGTGAGCTGAAATCATGCCACTGCACTCCAGCCTGGGTGACAAGAGCAAAACTCTGTCTTGAAAAAAAAAGAAAATGAAAAAGTCGAGAGTGCAAAGTATAGGCAGGGCAGGTGTGTTAATGGGCTACCTTCTCAGTGATGCCATTGAATTTGGCCAGGATGTTGAAGAGTGGCACTTGGGGAATGATGAGCTGCTCCTTCTCGTCCTTGTAGAGGGGGGCAGTAGGAAGGTCAAGTGTCAGGTACATAAAAGTGGACTCCACCATCGTCTCCTGGTACTCGTCATTATGGAGCAACTGTTCTTTTTCTTCTGCTGGCTAGAAATGAATGAGAAGAAAAGAGAGGAAAGGAGTGTGAGTGGTATAGGAACACACACAGAACCGGTGTTTTGCTACGCTGACATTTCCTTCATCTCAAAGAACAAAGAGAGGTGCCTGAGAGACTGGGCAGTTGGCATGCACCACCTGGTTAGATTAACTTAAGAACCAACAGGTTTCCTTCTTATAAAGAGATTTTGCTTATATACCAGACTATCTAAAAAGCTCTGAGGCCAAGTGTGATGGCTCACACCTGTAATCTCAACACTTTGGGAGACAAAGGTGAGAGGATTGCTTGAGTCCAGGACTTCGAGACCAGCCTGGGCAACACGGGGAGACTCCATCTCTATAAAACATAAAAACCGGCCAGGCACGACGGCTCTCATCTGTAATCCCAGCACTTTGGGAGGCGGAAGGAGTTAGATCACCTGAGGTCGGGAGTTCGAGACCAACCTGACCAACATGAAGAAACCCCATCTCTACTAAAAATACAAAATCAGCTGGGCGTGGTGGTGCATGCCTGTAATCCCAGCTACTTGGGAGGCTGAGGTAGGAGAACAACCTGAACTTGGGAGGCAGAGGTTGCAGTGAGCCAAGATCGTGCCATTGCACTCCAGCCTGGGCAACAAGAGTGAAACTCCGTCTCAATAAAATAAATAAATAAAACTAAAATAAAAATAAAAAATTAGCCCAGTGTGGTGCTGTGCATCTATAGTTCCAGTTTCTGGGGAGGCTGAGGTGGGAGGATCACTTGAGCAGGGGAGGTTGAGGCTGTAGCGAACCATAATCACGCCACTACACTCAGCCTGAGTGATAGAGTGAGATCTTGTCTCAAAAAGAAAAAAAAAAATCCATTAAAAAAAGAAAGAAAGTGGGCCAGGCACATGGCTCACGCCTGTAATCCCAGCACTTTGGGAGGCCAAGGCGGGTGGATCACCTAAGGTCAGGAGTTTGAGACCAGCCTGACCAACATGGTAAAACCTCGTCTCTACTAAAAATAGAAAAATTAGCCAGGTTTGGTAGCTCACGCCTGTAATCCCAGCTACTTGGGAGGCTGAGGCAGGAGAATTGCTTGAACCCGGGAGGTGGAGGTTGCAGTGAGCCGAGATCATGACATTGCACTACAGACTGTGCAACAAGAGCAAAACTCCATCTCAAAAAAGAAAAGCTCTAAGACCATCTAAGAAGCTTAGCTGAGGGCCAGGCACAGTGGCTCATGCCTGTAATCCCAACAGTTTGGGAGGCCAAGGCAGGCAGACCACCTGAGGTCAGGAGTTCCAGACCAGCCTGGACCAACATGGTGAAGCCCTGTCACTACTAAAAATACAAAATTAGCTAGGTATGGTGGCAAGCGCCTGTAATCGCAGCTACTCAGGAGGCTAAGGCAAGAGAATCATTTGAACCCAGAAAGTAGAAGTTGCAGTGAGCGGAGATGACGCCACTGCACTCCAGCCTTGGCGAAAGGGGAAGACCGTCTCAGAAAAACAAAAAGAAAGCTTAGCTGAGCTTTCTGAAAAAACACAGCAGCACCACTTAGTTGGCCAGAACACTTAAACCAGCAAAGTACATCCAACCACTAACTCTCAAACTGAAAAGTGAGCTGCCACTAGGCAGGTGCTTTGTTGAACCTCTTCATGGGGCAAGCAGGCTTGTCAGTTCTCTAAGCATCTCTTCATCTCCCCTATATCCCCTCAAGCAATATAAATCAGTCCAAGACCCAGGCTCAGCTAACTCACCAGATCAGGATGGGGAAGCTTTTTAGTGAAGATCCTCATGGACCCCTGGAAAACATCAGTCACAATAGCTGCACAAACAGGAAGCAAGAGACAAATTCCATGAGGATGGAAAACATGTCTAAAATATATTTCCAGCTTCTAAATTTCTGAAATAAACCAGCATCTTCCAGCAAAAGACCCAGAGCTCTCACTAAACACAGAAGTTTCCTTTTGTACCATATATCACCAGGGTACCTTTATAATTATTTGTGTAAATAATTACTTTATTTCTCTTCCTTAAGACAACTTTTGATCCTCCATCACAGGGCCTGGTCCATAAAAGAAAAGGTAAATGTATTCAAAATGAAGGAATGATTTACAGAGCCCGGCAATACATGAATTACAAAAAAAATTCACAAGCGAAACAAGGAAAACCAAGGAACTTCCCATAACCATAAGCTACTTTCAAAGGGAGACAATGTCCAAACTGTAATGAAGACAAAAGGACAATGACAGACTAAGAGATGGGCCAGAACAGGATCAAAGCAACAAGAGAGAAAGCACAACCAAGTTCTAGAATCCTGCCAAAACGTAAGTTTGAGAGCTCAGAGGGTTAACACAGGCTGAAGACACCTGGTAGAGAGGGCAGGGCCACCCAGTGGGAAGAGCAACAGGCCACAATCCCACATCAAGACACCATCACGTCTATAATCCCAGTACTTTGGGCAGACCACCTGAGGTCAGGAGTTTGAGACCAGCCTGGCCAACAAGGTGAAATCCCATCTCTACTAAAAATACAAAAGTTAGCTGAGCATGGTGGTAGGTGCCTGTAATCCCAGCTACTCTTGGGAGGCTGAGGGAGGAGAACTGCTTGAACCTAGGAGATGGAGGCTATCATGAACTGAGACCGTGCCACTGCACTCCAGCCTAAGTGACAGAGCAAGACTCCGTCTCAAAAAATATATAAAATAAAATATCACTGTGACTATAACCATATTCTAGCAAAAACTACGCAGAGGGGCCTATTCAGAAAGAACATTTAGTTTATGTATAAAATAGATACCACCCTACCCCAGATAAAGAGTTAACAAAAGAATGGGAAGTTGCCTCAGCCTCCCAAGTCACTGGGACTACAGCCACCACACCTGGCTAACTTTTGTATTTTTGGTAGAGATGGGGTTTCACCATGTTGGCCAGGCCGGTCTCAAACTCCTGACCTCAGGTAATCCACCCACCTCGGCCTCTCAAAGAGGATTATAAGCATGAGCCATCGTGCCCAGATGCAAAGTTTTTTAAAAGGGAACAAAAGAGCTCCTTTTTTATCAGTAAATGACTTACTCTTCTTTTTCTTCTTTGTGCCCCCCAGAGCTGAGTGCAGAGCATTCAGAAACCAAGACAGAAAGTCGACTCCATCCCCTGGAAAAAAAGGAAGGATGGAAAACGTTGAAGCTAAATGGCATTAGAGTTAACTCAAACCATGCACTGGTTGGCATTCCTGATTCTCCCCCTTCCTCTCTGGCCATGCCATCCCATCCCAACTCCTGTGCATCCTCCTCTGTCTGATCATTAAATGCTGGCACTCCTCAAGGTCAAGCTCTAACTCTTCTGATCTTGACTCTCTCCATAGGCTATCTGATTCATACCAGGACTGTATCGCATCACTCAGGGATGACCAAAACAAATGAATGTGACCTTTTAACATCCACTTCTCTCCAGAGTGAGCTCACACTTCCTTCTTCCCTTCTGTAGCTCACAAAGATTCCTATCTTATAGGCAAGTGACTAGCATGCAGACTGAAAAGGCATACAGAACAAGGGGTTCTGGAAACAAGCAGATTGACAATATTCCATGAAAATGCTGTCTACGGAGCCTGCCACTCAGACATTTCTGGGATAATGGCTACTTTTTTTTTTTTTTTTTTTTTGAGACAGAATCTCGCGCTGTTGCCCAGGTTGGAGTGCAGTGACATGATCTCAGCTCACTACAACCTCCCCTCCCGGGTTCAAGCAATTCTCCCACCTCAGCCTCCCAAGTAGCTAGGATTACAGGCGCCTGCCACCAGGCCCAGCTAATTTTTGTATTTTTAGTAGAGATGGGGCTTCACCATGTTGGCCAGGCTGGTCTCAAACTCTTGACCTCAAGGGATCCTCCCACCTCAGCCTAATGTCTACTTTCTCATCAACTAAGATTTGCTTCTATTTAGTTCCTCTCTGCTCACCCAATTAAAATCTCAAAGACTATAGTGTATCTTTCTCAATTTCATTTCTCTAAACCCAGAAACCCCTGACAACTCCATAGAATGATTTTCTTTTTATTCCATACATAGAATGCTTTTACAGGACAACTACCACAGCAAGAAACACTTCACACATCTAAACGCTAGGCAAGTAATAACCTACTAGGTCTCAGAGATGGAGGAAATTATGTTTATGTGACATCGTAACTATCATAGCCAACACTGGCTGTGATAGAAGAAACTAGACACATTCATTCTCAACTGATTTTTCTGCAACTCTACAACCCAATTATGCCGTAACTTTCCAAACTGCCAAAAGCTGACAGGCCCCACTATCCACCTTCAGGCCAGAAGTCACCTGTGGAACACAGTGAATGCTGACATTGATCCATCCATTCCTGGTCCACAAAAACATCATTCTCAGCAAAAATTTTTTCCTTTGTTGTAGCCTTAATATAACGCTGGGAGCTCAGAGAGTTGGTCCAGAAACAGAAATATCCCTATAAACACAAGACAACCTAGCCACCTAGTTCCTGGGAATTAGATGGTCCTACAAAGCACACAAACAGGCTGTCACCTGTTTAGAAGGGTGAGGCATCCAGATTTTTTTTTCCCAACACAGGGTCTCGCTCTGTCGCCCAGGCTGTGTGCAGTGACAACCTCAGCTCACTGCAAGCTCTGCCTCCCAGGGCCGAGGAATCCTTCCACCTCAGTTTCCCAAGTAGCTGGGACTACAGGCATGTGCCATCAAGCCCGGCTAACTTTTCGATTTTTTGTCAAGAGGGAGTCTCCCTATGTTGCTCAGGCTGGTCTTGAATTCTTGGGCTCAAGCAATCGTCCCACTTCGGCCTCCCAAAGTGCTGGGATTACAGGCATGAGCCAGGGTGCCTGGTCCCAGATTAAGATGTTATTGGCCATGTTGTAAACTACTAAACACCATCAATTGCCAAGCCCAAATAGCTTATAACTTCTGCTCAGTTGAGACTAAATCATGGGGCTTCTGATCAATATATATTATCCAACCCGAAGTGTATCTTACTTCCTACTAACCCTGAACCAAGTGCTCCATGGGCCCCATTCCTTATCACCTTGATTCCTCCTATTTCTCCTTAGTTAAGGAGAAATAGGCTTTTAAGAGACTCTTAAAAGCCACTACTCGATATCCCCTCTAAGTCAATCCTCAGCCAGAATAATGTTTTTTTTTTTTTTATTTTACAGATAGAGGTCTCACTCTGTTGCCCAGACTGGAGTACAGTGGAGCTAACATGGCTCACTGCAGCTCTACCTCCTAGGCTCGTGTGATCCTCCAACCTCAACCTCTCAAGTAGCTAGAACTACGGGTACACACCACCATGCCTGAGTAATTTTTAAAAACTTGTTGTAGATACAGGGTCTCACTATGTTGCGCAGGATGGTCTCGAACTCCTGGGCTCAAGCAATCCACCCACCTCAACCTCCCAAAGTGCTGGGATTACAGGTGTGAATGACAATGCCCAGCTAGAAATGTTTTTAAAACAAATTAAGTCTGATGTCACATTTCTGTTAAAAGCCTTCAATGAGGTCGGGCATAATGGTTCATAGCTGTAATCCCAGCAATTTGGGAGGCCGAGGCAGGCGGATCACCTGAGGTGAGGAGTTCAACACCAGCCTGACCAACATAGTGAAACCCCGTCTCTACTAAAAATACCAAAAAATTAGCCAGGTATAGTGGCAGGTGCCTGTATTCCCAGCTACTCCAGAGGCTGAGGCAGGAGAATTGCTTGAACCTGGGAGACAGAAGCTGCAGTGAGCCGAGATCACACTACTGCACTCCAGGCTGGGCAACAGAGTGAGACTCCCTCTCCGAAAAAAGAAAAAAAAAAAAGCCTTCAATGATTCCAACTATTGTCAGAATATAATCCAAGCTCTTTATGGTGGCTTACAAACCAGGCCATCTGGTCCCTCCCTCAGGAGCTACACCTTGGCTCTCCCTTGACCCCTGGAGTCCAAGGGTCCAGCTACTTGCAGTCTGTCTATGCCAGGCACTTTTCTCTTCTGCCCACCATGTCCTCTCTACCTGGAATGTTCACTCCCCATCCCAACCTGCCTCCACATCTACCTAAAACTCAGGGTCTCTTCCTCCACTCTGACCTCTTATCTACCTCCCACATGTTCAGTTGAGGGGGTCCTTACTCCATGCTCCCCTCCCATAGCACAGCACTTAACACCTGTAATTACCTTTTCTAAAAAAAGATAGTTGAGCCAGGCGCGGTGGCTCACGCCTGTAATCCCAGCACTTTGGGAGGCTGAGGAGGGCGGATCACGAGGTCAGGAGATTGAGACCAGCCTGGTTAACACCGCGAAACCCCGTCTCTACTAAAAATACAAAAGAAATTAGCCGGGCGAGGTGGCACATGCCTGTAATCCCAGCTACTCAGGAGGCTAAGGCAGGAGAATCACTTGATTCCGGGAGACAGAGGTTGCAGTGAGCCAAGATCGCGCCATTGCACTCCAGCCTAGGCAATAGAGCGAGACTCCGTCTCAAAAAAAAAAAGACAGTTGAAATTTGCTTACTTATTTTTAAAGACAAGGTCTTCCTCCGTTACCCAGCTGGAGTGCAGTGGTGTGATCATAGCTCACTGTAGCCTTGAACTCCTGGGCTCAAGCAACCTGCCTCAGCCTCCCAAGTAGCTCAGACCACAGGCTTGTGCCAGCACACTCAACCTTTCTACATAACTTTATTTCCCCACTAGACTGTGAGTTCTTCAAAGAGAAAAATCTTGTTTCTTATCCCTGCTGCTCTAAAACCTAGCACCATGAGTGAACGCTGAATAAACTAATATGGATGCTAGACGATATGATATGAGATTTAGGTACAAAGTTACACTGTCCGCTTTACTCATAAGGCAATAACACATTGGGTCTGGAGAGATAAAAACAGTCAAAATAGTTCATCAGAGGCTGGGTGCAGTGGCTCACACCCATAATCCCAGCACTTTGGGAGGCCAAAGCGGGTGAATCACTTGAGGTCAGGAGTTCAAGACCAGCCTGGCCAACATGGTGAAACCCCTCTCTACTAAAATACAAAATTAGCTGGGCACGTTGGCGGGCATCTGTAATCCCAACTACTTGGGAGGCTGAGGCAGAAGAATCCCTTGAACCCAGGAGGCAGATGTTGCAGTGAGCACAGATCACACCACTGCACTCCAGCCTGGGCAATGGAGCAAGACTCGGTCTCAAAAAAAAAAAAAAAAAATCATCAGAATACCCTAATGTGGGACATGAAAAAATGAGGATAGGTGACAGATGTTTAATAAAAGCTAGTGTCTTTCCCAGTCTCCTGGTATTCCCCTAAGCCATACAGTTTAATTTACCAAATAAGACCGACTTTCTATTCAGCTGGAATCTCCTGGGACTCTTTGCAGGGCAGACTGGTCAGAGAAGAATGAGGAACCTAACCACACAATCCACTGGACACTCCTGGCTACTCTCAAGATTCACTGCAGCTGGGCACAGTGGCTCACGCCTGTAATCACAGCTACCTGAAGTTGAGACAAGAGGATCCCTTCAGTCCAGAAGTTCAAGGCTGCAGTGAGCTACAAATCCCACCACTGTACTCCAGCCTGGTCAAAAGAGCAAGACTCTGTCTCTTAAAAAAACAAAACAAAACAAAACAAAAAAAGGCTAGGTGCAGTGGCTCATGCCTGTAATCCCAGCACTTGGGAGGTCAAGTAGGGTGGATCACGAGGTCAGGAGTTCGAGATCAGCCTGGCCAACACAGTGAAATCCCATCTCTGCTAAAAATACAAAAATAAGCCGGGCATGGTGACACGCGCCTGTAGTCCCAGCTACTCGGGAGGCTGAGGTGGGAGAATCGCTTGAACCCTGGAGGCAGAGGTTGTAGTGAGCTGAGACCATGCCATTGTACTCCAGTCTGGGTGACAGAGTGAGACTCCATCTCAAAAAAATAAAATAAAATAAAATTAATTAATTAAAAAAAATCACTGCCAAGTAGACATAAATTTGTTCATCAAACCAGTTTTGTTGTCCTGAAACATGAATGACTTGTTCTTACCTTGTTTGGTGATCTGAAAAGTCTTCTTACTGCAAAGTACAACCGCCTGAAGCATCTCATGGGGAGACACATGTGCTTTGAAATTTCGAGGGTTCCAGAGCTTTCTCATCAGCTCTCCAAAACGCTGGACCAACAAGAACATGATATCCCCTGGAGGACGCTTAATGTTCTTATAATTGTCTTCTTCCAGAAAGTAGTTCCGGAGAGGAGGAACATTAGATAGAGCCTGAAAATCAAACACTCCAATTAACCCAAAGCCCCTTTGTAGGACCCCTTGAGCCAAGCTCTTCCAACCAAAGTTCTAACAGAATCTTGTGATGTGCCTGTGATGGCCTTAAAGAGCCAAAGTAAATCGACCCTTGGAGAATCCTACCCAGGCTCACATTACAGAAATATCATTAATGTTGAGTTTCATATGACCTACACTTCTACAGACACTTTGCTGATGTGGATACCACAAAGAAGGTTAAAACAAAACAAAAAAAACCCCACAGGTATTCAAATCTCTATCAACTTATTCAACAATTTCCTTTTGTTACTCTAATTATGCTGTGACAATACTTAAATTCATAAGATAGAAAGGTAAAATCCAAATACCCTTTCCTTCATCATCCATTTTGGTTGAAGCAAAAATAACTACCTAGGAAACACAGTTCTCCCATCTCTCAACTCCACACTAAAATAATATGAAAATTATCTTAAAATTTGATGTTTTCCCATAATAAAACCATATAATTGTACATAAAAGTAAATATAGGGAGCTGTGAAGACACAAAGGAGTAAGAATGATACAATGATCTTTGGGGACTTGAGGGAAAGAGTGTGAGGAGGGGTGAGGGATAAAAGACTATACATCGGGTACAGTATACACTGCTCGGGCAATGAGTGACCAAAATCTCAGAAATCACCACTAAATAACTTATTCATGTAACCAAAAACCAACTGTTCCACAAAAACCTATTGAAATTTTTTTTTATTTTGGAGACAGAGTCTTGCTCCATCCCCCAGGCTGGAGTGCAGTGGCATGATTTCGGCTCACTGCAACCTCGGCCTCCAGGCTTCAAGCAATTCTCATGCCTGAGCCACCGTGCACAGGCAAAATTTTTTTAAAAAAGTAAATATACTGTTACGATGGAAAATGGTCGGCCAGGCGAGGTGGCTCATGCCTGTGATCCCAGCACTTTGGGAGGCCGAGGCGGGAGGATCACCTGAGATCAGGAGTTCAAGACCAGCCTGGCCAACATGATGAAACCCCTCTCTACCAAAATACAAAATTAGCCAGGCGTGGTGGCAGGTGCCTGTAATCCCTGCTACTCGGGAGGCTGAGGCAGGAGAATCACTTGAATCCAGGAGGCGGAAGTTGCAGTGAGCCAAAATGGCACCACTGCACTCCAGCCTGGACAACGAGAGCAAAACTCCATCTCCAAAAAAAAAAAGAGAGAAAAAGAGAAAACGGTCAAAAGGTTTAGGACAATAAAAGCAAATTGGATCTCATTAAGCAGAAAGATAAAAATTAGCCGTATTGGTTTCAGGAAGAAACACAGGCTCATTAGCCTGAGCTACAAAACTGGGAGGAAGGGTCCGGGTGCAGTGGCTCATGTCCACAATCCTAGCACTTTGGGAGGCCAAGGCAGGTGGATCATTTGAGGTCAGGAGTTTGAGACCTGCCAGGCCAACACGGTGAAACCCCATCTCTACTAAAAATACAAAATTAGCTGGGCATGGTGGTGAGTGCCTGTAATTCCAGCCTCTCGGGAGGCTGAGGCAGAAGAATCACCCGGAGGGGCAGAGGTTGCAGTAAGCCGAGATTGCTCCATTGCACTCCAGCCAGGGCAAAAAGAGCGAAATTCCATCTCAAAAAAAAACAAAACAAAACTGGGAAGAGGAGGACCAAGCAGACCCTAAATAAAAATGCAGTATCCCCACAGGTCCTTCCTAACCAGCACTGTGCTTACCATGAACACATTTCTTTCTTAAACAAGGTCATCTATTCAGGGAGTCAGCTAGAAGGGTTTCTGCTAAACGTAATAAACCCAGGCATCTCTAAGGAAGATAACTCAGAACACAGAAAGCACTTTAACCATAGAGGGGATTAGGAAAGCCCTGACAAGCTGAGCCCAGCTAAAGAAACAAGGACTTCCAACTTGTAGAATAATTACTACAAAGAGAGATTTACTCTCAAAACAAGAGGATGGATAAAGTTTATTCTAATTCTCAGTTGTCTATCTTATGGAGAAATGTTGCACTCTGTTGCACTCTGGCTTCAGCAACAATACAAATAATATTGGGCATCCTCAGAGAAGAATTATCCACCCTCCAGATGGATGACCTGGTCCAGTCAACCCTATTTTAGCGGAAACAACATCACACAGGGTTTGTTCATCCATTTATTTTTATAAAGAGACGTTCCTACACGAACTAAAATTCATCAGAAAGCCAAGACTAACAGCTCTGACCAAATCCAAATTCTATCTGTCCATCCTATAATAGTTTTTACTCAGCGGGGCACGGTGGCTTACACCTGTAATCCCAGTACTTTGGGAGGCCGAGGGGAGCGGATCACGAGGTCAGGAGATCGAGACCATCCTGGCTAACATGATGAAACCCCATCTCTACTAAAAATACAAAAAAATAGCCGGGTGTGGTGGCACGTACCTGTAGTCCCAGCTACTTGAGAGGCTGAGGCAGGAGAATCGCCTGAACCTGGGAGGCAGAGGTTGCAGTGAGCTGAGATTGCGCCACTGCATTCCAGCCTGGGAGACAGAGCAAGACTCCATCTCAAAAAAAATTAGTTTTCACGCAGCCATGACAGGATTTAAAGGGAACAATCTGATGAAAAGTCTCTCTCTACCTAAGAATTTGACCTTTCCACAGAGTAGTCATGACACCAAGAGCAGACACCGAATGTAAAAAATATGCCTTTACAGTTTTTTGTCCAATTCTTCATGACAAAAATATCACTTAAAAAAATTTAAAGGCCAAGTAAGTACTAGCAGAAAACATTTGCAACATATCCAACAGAAAAGGGCATAATTTCATCATATATTTCTTAAAGCTCAGTCAGATGAACCAATAGGAAAGGAGTCTGTAAGGTGCAATAACTCAAGAAAAAAATATAAATAATCAACTTTAGAAGTGAAGCAAGGTTGGGTGCAGTGGCTCACACCAGTAATGCCTGTACTTCTCAAAGTCCTCAAAATTCTCCAACAGCCTCGAATTCCTGGGCTGAAGGGATCCTCCCACCTCAGCCTCCCAAACAGCTAGGACCACAGACATGCATGCACCACCGTGCCCAGCTAAATTTTTTTTTTTTTTTTTTTGAGACGGAGTCTTGCTCTGTCGCCCAGGCTGGAGTGCAGTGGCCGGATCTCAGCTCACTGCAAGCTCCGCCTCCCGGGTTTACGACATTCTCCTGCCTCAGCCTCCGGAGTAGCTGGGACTACAGGTGCCCGCCACCTCGCCCGGCTAGTTTTTTGTATTTTAGTAGAGACGGGGTTTCACCATGTTAGCCAGGATGGTCTCGGCCTCCCAAAGTGCTGGGATTACAGGCTTGAGCCACTGCGCCCGGCCTAATTTTTTTTTTTAAACAGAGACAGGGTCTCGCTATGTTGCCAGGCTGGTTTCAAACTACTGGCCTCAAGGGACCCTGCCACTTTGGCCTCCCCAAGAGCTGGGATTAGAGGCATGAGCCACCGTGCCCAGCCCCTCACAATTTATACATTTTTTCCCCAGTAAGCCTGTGTTTACGATTATAATTTTTTAATCATGTTCTCGGTGAAGTAGAATTATTGTTTTCTTATTATACTTACCAACATTTAAAAATTGGCCAGTCGTGGTGGCTCACACCTGTAATCCCAGCACTTTGGGAGGCTGAGGCAGGTGGATCACAAGGTCAAGAGTTCAAGACCAGCCTGGCCAAGATGGTGAAACCCTGTCTCTACTAAAACTACAAAAATCAGCCAGGCACAGTGGCAGGCGCCTGTAATCCCAGCTACTCGGGAGGCTGAAGCAGGAGAATCGCCTGAACCCGGGCGGCAGAGGTTGCAGCGAGCTGAGATCCCATCACTACACTCCAGCCTGGACGACAGACTGAGACTCCGTCTCAAAAAAAAAAAAAAAAAAAAAAAAAAAAAAAAAAAAGGACAACTTTGGTTTTCTGTCTTTTCCATTTCAGGGTTATGAGCATACGGGCAAGAGAAAGTCATTGATCAGCCAGCATGACAAACATCTACACCATTTAAAAAAAAAAAAATACATCTGGCATGTTTCTTACTTGACACTGCAAGGCAACACAGACTTGGTCTCGCATTCCCTGGAAGTTACAGAGGCCATGAGCCAGAGGCTAGAAAAAGCCTCACCATTTGACAGCAGCCCAGTGAGCAAAGGAATGCTCTGCCTGTTGCAGAACAATTACTCAAGTAGAGTCCTTAGCAAGACTTGGTGTCTGAGGATCATCTGACTATACTCTATAAGAAGGCAGTAATTTCTTTTTTGAGATGAAGGAGTTTCGCTCTTGTTGCCCAGGTTGGAGTGCAATGGCATAATATCGGCTCACTGCAACCTCCACCTCCCAGGTTCAAGCGATTCTCCTGCCTCAGCCTACCAAGTAGTTGGGATTACAGGCATGCACCACCACACCCGGCTAATTTTGTATTTTTAGTAGAGATGGGGTTTCTCCATGTTGGCCAAGCTGGTCTCGAACTCCTGACCTCAGGCGATCCTCCCACCTTGGCCTCCCAAAGTGCTGCGATTACAGGTATGAGCCACCACGCCCGGCCAAAGGCAGTAATTCCTTGGCCAGTACACATACTATTTCCTGTCCCTCTCTTTTTTATTTTTTCTTGAAACAGAGTCTCACTCTGTTCCCCAGGCTGGAGTGCAGTGGCACGATCTCGGGTCACTATAACCTCTGCCTGCCGGATTCAAGTTGATTCTCCCACCTCAGCCTGCTGAATAGGTGGGATTACAGGCTTGCACCACCATACCTGGCTAATTTTTATATTTTTAGTAGAGACAGGGTTCCGCCATGTTGGCCAGGCTGGCTGGAACTCCCGACCTCGGGCAATCCGCCCGCCTTGGCCTCCCAAAGTGCTGGGATTACAGGGGTGAGCCACCGTGCCCAGCCTTCTGGGTGTCCTTCTCTTCCTCAGTGTTCCCGTCTTGATCTTACCTGAAGAACAGCGTTGGCATAGTCATTGGCCTTTATGTTATTCAGTCCCACGATACCCGGCAGGTAAGTGGTACCATCATATGCCCGGGACAATTTGGCTTGCTTGTCCAAGTTTGCAATTTGCTGCTTTGTGAAAGTGGGCTTCAACACATACTGCAAAGCAAAAGAAAATGCTAAGTTGTTTAAGAGCTGAGTTCACAAGAAATGTCTACAAACAACAGCAATTTCTACAAAAACAAAGAACACTTTGGCCATGAACACCCCACCACACACAGAAAAAGTCCCAATCAGTAGGTATAAAGATTGAAGTAACACAGGGTAGATCCTCTCCCATGGCTAATCTACAAGGGAATCTCTGTGTCTAACCCAAAATCACTGAATCCCAGGTCTTTTCATAGACCTCAGGTCTGGTCAACTCATGAAAACTGACTGCCAGAAACTATTAAGTTCCTAAAGGCAGTCTAAGTCTCAGATAGAAACCCCTGGGAGCAGCACATGTACCTAGCTTTGGAGCAGGAGAGTTTCCTCCATTCTGGGTGAGACTGAGGATCTCCACGAGTCCCTGGTACTGGAAGAGCAGGATCAGGCTCTTCTCAGGCAGAGTTACCAGAGTCATTATGTCACAGACTGGATAGAGGTCATCCCAAATTCACTTTGAAACACTGAATTGAGGCCAGTTTCTCCCTCTATAAATACTGTCCATACTTTTTTTTTTTAGACGGAGTTTCACTCTTGTTGCCCAGGCTAGAGTGCCATGGCACGATCTCGGTTCACTGCAACCTCCCGCTCCCAGATTCAAGCAGTTCTCCCGCCTCAGCCTCCCCAGTAGCTGGGATTACAGGCATGTGTCACCATGCCAGGGTAATTTTGTATTTTTAGTAGAAATGGGGTCTCATCATGTTGGTCAGGCTGGTCTCAAACTCCTGACCTCAAATGACCCACCTGCCTCCGCCTCCCAAAGTGCTCGGATTACAGGTGTGAGCCTCCGCACCCAGCCTGTCCATAACTATTTTAATCTCAACTATTAATAATAGGCTTATAAAATTTTACAAGTAGAAAAGCAGTATTTCAAAGACTATAAATACCACCATTTCCTTAAAAATAAACAGAACATGACCAACCTGGGCAACACAGTGAGACTCCATCTCTACAAAAAATTTAAAAAACGTATCTGGCCATGATGGTAATGCCTACAGTCCTAGCTACTTGGGAGGCTGAGGTGGGAGGCTGAGGTAGGAGGATCACTTGAACCCATGAGGTCAAGGCTGCAGTGAGCTGTGATGGCGCCACCGCACTCCAGCCTGGGCGACAGAGCGAGACTCCATCTAAAAAACAAAAACAAAACAGAGCACTTGGCACCATGAATATGCCCCACGTGCTGAAAAAGAAAATAATAATCAAAAACCCAACACTAATCAAAGCCCAAGAGGACTTTACATGCTCAGCACAGTGAGTGTCTCTTGGTACAGGTCACAAACTAGAGCCCAGAGATTAGACATCTGTGGCTGGATGCTCTGCTCCCATTATACGTTAAAAGCAGCCAGGAGCTGGTGTGCAGCTTGGTAAATATTGTCCTACACCAGGACCAATTTATATCCCTGCTTCAAAGTGTGGAAGAATAATTTCACAAAAACACTTTAAACCCCATCAGAATACACCCATATTTCTTCAGTCCTAGCCCTCAATGTTACAAGTAGAAATGACAGTTAAGTTATAGACTACAGGCTGCAATTATGAATTCTGACCTTACTCAGTTTCCCCAGTTCTTCCCAAAAGGGAAAGCAGCCTCTCGATGCCCAAAAGGACTGAGATTCTTCCCTGTCCTCAGATGGGGCAGTCCCCTGGGAGCCCTGGGATGGCTCATTAAAGAATGGACCCCAAACCAACCCTCTTAGACACACACCGTGATATCCTCCAATGAGGAATCGATGATCTCATAGTTGTCTGGAAGGCAGTAAAACTTGAGGGTATGGAGGTTGAGGAAAACATGGTGGCTAAATTGGACACTGTGAATGTAGGCGTGAGACTTCAAACCTCGGCCTGTAGGGAAGGGTGAAAGGCTGTAATAGAAGGGCAGATACTAGAAGGCGCAGATCAGGTTTGCTTTTCCTTTCATTATTTTCTACCGGAACATGTTAACATCCGCGAAAAACAAATATTATGTCATTCATAAAATGAATCCTCCACATGAAGTTCTCTCATAAAAAAATTAGCAAGAAAGACTAGCACATTAGTTACTTCTTTCTCTAGATGGCATGAGACATTGATTGGGAAAACAAATTTCACTAGTTTTTGCATATATTTGTAAAATACATATCATATATAAAATATATATAATCTCTCTCTATATAACTATATATTCACATACATAGTTTCCTATATATATGAAACTAGAAATATCTATGCATATGTGTGTGCATAAATACACATATACATAAACATATACATATCCTATGACAGTCCATCATCACTCAGTCCTGAATTTCCAAATGCCCATATTCAGGACAATGCTGTATCTATGTAACTTTTTTCATATTGCTACTCCTTTCTAGACTCTCTTTCCCCTAACCATTCAAACTCCTATGTCCTGCCAATTCAAGTCCCACCTCCACTCCTCCACGAACTCAACATCAACACTCCAGCTAACATTGATTTTTGCACATTTTAACTCCTACTGCACTTATTTTTACTCAGTGCCACGGTCCAGCAGTAATCTTTATGGTCTAACAGAACTCGCTGGTTGTTTCACATGTCAACCTTGACTCCTTAGAGCTCCTAATTAGAGCAAAGAATATAGTTTTTATCTCCTGTTTTGAGACAGGGTCTTGCTATGTTAGCCAGGTGGGTCTTGAACTCTTGGCTTTAAACAATTCTCCTCAGCCTTCCAAAATGCTAGGATTACACGTGTAAGCCACTGTGCCCAGTTGTTTTTACCTCATTTGAATCCTCCACTATACTATGTACATGGCATATGCTTGGTGTGAATGAGTTGAAATGATAAATTTTCAGGAAAAAAAAGGCACAAAAAAAGTCCTTTGAGCTAAAAGATACTTCAAAAAAAAAAAAATTGTAGCCTAGGTAACATAATAAGGCCTTGTCTCCACAAAAAAAATAAAATATTTAGCCAGATAGCGGGGTGCAATGGCTCACATCTATAATCCCAGCACTTTGGGAGGTACAGGCAGGCACATTGCTTGAGCTCAGGAGTTTCAAGACCAGCCTGGGCAACAGAGTACAATCCCATCTTTTAAAAAAAACGTGGCTGTGCGCTGTGGCTCACACCTGTAATCCCAGCACTTTGGGAGGCGAAAAAGTGTGGATCACTTAAGGTCAGGAGTCCAAGACCAGCCTGGCCCATATGGTGAAACCCTGTCTCTACCAAAAAATACTAAAATTAGCCAGGTGTGCATGCCTGTAATCCCAGCTACTCGGGAGGCTGAGGCAGAAGAATCGCTTGAACTTGGGAGTGAGAGGCTGCAATGAGCCAAGATCACGTCACTGCACTGCAGCCTGGGTGACAGAGTGAGACTCCACCTCTTAAAAAAAAAAAATTAGGCTGGGGCAGTGGCTCATGCCTGTAATCCCAGCACTTTGGGAGGCCAAGACGGGTGGATTACATGAGGCCAGGAGCTCGAGACCAGCCTGGCCAACATGGTGAAACCCCGTCTCTACTAAAAGTACAAAAATTAGCCAGGCGTGGTGGCGGGTGCCTGTAATCTCAGCCACTCCAGAGGCTGAGGCAGGAAAATTGCTTGAACCCAGGAGGCGGAGGTTGCAGTGGGCCAACCTGGGCAACAAAGTGGGACTCTGTCTCAAAATGATTTTTAAAAATTAAAACTTAAAAAAATACATATATTAAAGATTCGAGAACCCAGAGTCTTTGAGATTACAATCTTTCGTATGACTAGCTCTTTCTCCCTTTCAGATATATCCAGGTTCTGATCAGTCAGAGAACCTCTTATTGGTTTTCTAAGAATATTTCAATTTCCTGGGAACAAATAGAAATTATTAGATATGATTCCTGAGAACAGCTTACTTTCTTAAAAAAAAAAAAAAAAAAAAAAAAAAAAGTCCCTCTGGAGCAGAACTGCAGCTAGCTTGAAAAACTTAGGTTTATAATTCCTAACATTCATTTACCTTGAAAGTACTTGCCACACACCAGACAGGCGTAAGCATTGATGTGTGAGAGGGAGATAGAACACAGTTTCTCAAAGTCAAAGTCCAGCACACTCCTAAGGAAACAAAACAGAAAAAAATAAATAGGATGGACACGTAGGAAGGCACTCAAATGAAGCAGTGTTGGCTCTATGACCCATGATACCACACAACATCCTTCAGAAAACAGTTCCCAGCCATATATACACCATGGGGGACACTGATGATTCCTCACCTCCACCCGCCATGCTCCAAAGCACTGTTGAGGTGTCTCCACCAGACACACAATACCCAGGAGCCAATCTCTCTTTACCGTTTGTAACCAGTTCAGGACTTCCCATTGCAGTCACTTTCTCTAGAGGGAAAGCTACAAGTCAGACTAAGGTTAACAGTGCCCCAACAGCATTCTGGAGGTGGAGAGGACATAAAAAGGGTGAAAATATCCTCGCATAAAAGAAAAACATATCACTTAAGCCCAGGAGTTTGTGGCTACAGTGAGCTCTGATCCACCACTGCACTCCAGACTGGGATACACAGTGGGATCCTCTCCTAAAAACAAATAATACTAATTCATTTTTTAAAAATGTATTTTATCCATAGAAACAAATGAAAAGCCTGAAGAATTTTAAAATACCTACAAATAGACCTATTTATTCAAGTGCAAAGTGAGTACTGGGCAGTAGGGAACAAAAACCTTACCTCCACTGAATCCACAAAGAGATTTATTCTCAAATAGTAACTATTAATTAACTGATAATGATCCCAAAGAGCTATGGTATCTAATTTATTAGAGGCCACTAGACAAAGTGGCTATTGACAATTAAATTTAAAATACAGCTGTCCCTCAGTAGCCAAAAGACACTGGTTCTAGGACACCTTCAGATACCAAAATTCAGAATGTTCAAGCCCCTTACAGTTGGCCCTTTGTATCCATATTCTGATACTGAGGCTGACTGTAATTCCATTAAATAAAATTTAAAATTCAGTTCTTCAACTGCAGGAGCCACTGAAGCCACACGTAGCTCATACCTACCATAATGAACAGCCCTTATAACTTTTTGGTTTTTTTTTTTTTTTGAGATAGGGTCTCACTTTGTCATCCAGGCTGAAGTGCAGTGGCACAATCTCAGCTCACTGCAGCCTCAACCTCCTAGGTTCAAGCAATCCGCCTGCTTCAGCCCCCCAAGAAGCGGGGACTACAGGAGTGCACCACCACACCTGGCTAATTTTTTGTGTTTTTTGTAGAGATGAAGTTTTGCCACATTGCCCAGGATGCTCAAACTCCTGAGCTCAAGCAATCTGCCTGCCTCAGCCTCCCAAAGTGCTGGGATTACAGGCACGAGCCAGAGAACCCAGTCATAACTTTTTTTTGTTAAGCTTTTTTAAAAGATGGGTCTTGTTGGCCGGGCACGGTGGCTCACGCCTGTAAACCCAGCACTTTGGGAGGCCAAGGCGGGTGGATCACCTGACATCAGGAGTTCAAGACCAGCCTGGCCAACATGAAGAAACCCCATCTCTTCTAAAAGAAAATACAAAAATTAGCTGGGTGTGGTGGCAGGCACCTGTAATCCCAGCTACTCAGGAAGCTGAAGCAGGAGAATCGCTTGAACCTGGAAGGCAAAGGTTGCTGTAAGCCAAGATCATGCCATTGCCCTCCAGCCTGGGGTACAAAAGTGAAACTCCATCTCAAAAAAAAAAAGATGGGTCTCATTATGTTGACCAGGCTGGTCTCAAATTTCTGGCCTCAAGTGATCCTCCTGCCTTGGCCTGCCAAAGGGCTGAGATTACAGGTGTGGGCCACCATACCCAGCTCTTACAAGAGTAATTATATTATTGTAGAACATTCCCCTACAATATAGGTTGAAAAACATTCTACAATCCACCTGGGAATCAGAGAAAAGAATGCTATGATGAGGTAAACTACCTCAGCTTTCAAACAAATTTCTGTGTTTTTTTCTGCTGAATCCCAGGCACCCAAAAGAGTATCCAGTACATACTAGATACTCCATAAATATTTCAGTGTGCTGTTATTTTAGGATACTATGCATCTTGTTATCCCAACATACAAATGCAAAATAAGCTAAAAGCTCTTTAACAACATGTGTTCTAGCACTTACAATCAAAGAACAAAGAGTAACATAGCAAGAAGCACAACTCTCTAGACAGGTTTAAAGGAAGTAAAATTTGGGGGGAATGGGGAGGGATAGCATTAGGAGATATACCTAATGTAAATGACCAGTTAATGGGTGCAGCACACCAACATGACATATGTATATATATGTAACAAACCTGCACGCTGTGCACATGTACCCTAGAACTTAAAAGTATAATAAAAAATAAATAAAAAAGCTTAAAAAAAAAAAGAAGTAAAATTTGGGAAAGTGTTGTCCAATGTACAGTCAAAAAACTTTCTGCATAGATTCCATTGTTCTTGTGCCATCCTCAGCATCCCTGTCCTACTGACCTATTAATGGTGTCCAGGTATGGGCAGTGGCGGCTCCTCCGGTCCTCAGAGTCCACTCGGCCATTCTTTGCTGAAAGAAAAATCATCACAGGCTTTGAAAATGGGAAACCTATACTCAGGGCCAACTAGCAGTACAAAAGAAACAGAAATGGGAAAACTAATCAAGATGAGTTCCTGTTGTTTGGGTGGCAACATCGAAAAACAAGTCCACTAGCTGGGCGTCGTAGCTCACACCTATAATCCCAGCACTCTGGGAAGCCGAGATGGGCGGATCACTTGAGGTCAAGAGTTTGAGACCAGCCTGGCCAACATGGTGAAACCCCATCTCTACTAAAAATACAAAAATCAGCCAGGCATGGTGGTGGGCGCCTGTAATCCCAGCTACCTGGGGGGTTGAGGCAGGAGAATCGCTTGAACCTGGGAGAAGAAGGTTGCAGGGGGCCGAGATCGCGCCACTGCACTCCAGTCTGGGCGACCAGCAAAACTCTGTCTCAAAAAAAAAAAGAAACGAAAAAAGTCCACTAATAGAACAAGCCACAAAGTAGGAGAATACATTTGGTATACATAAAATCAACACAAGATCTGTTTGCATTTTACATAAAGAAATCCCGCCCCTCTTTTCCTTTCTCCGCCATCGTGGTGTGTTCTTGCCTCCACTTCTTGCCATGTCTTCTCACAAGACTTTCAGAATTAAGCGATTCCTGGCCAAGAAACAAAAGCAAAATCGTCCCATTCCCCAGTGGATTCGGATGAAAACTGGAAATAAAATAAGGTACAACTCCAAAAGGAGACATTGGAGAAGAACCAAGCTGGGGCTATAAGGAATTGCACATGAGATGGCACATATATTTGTGCTGTCTGAAGGTCACGATCACATTACCATATCAAACTGAAAATGTCACCACTCTCTGGAGAGTTCGACGTATTTTCCTCTCTGAATCGATTATGAATGCATTGGTTGGCTGGGTTCAGTAATAAATATGTGAGGCCTTTCATTTCAAAAAAAAAAAAAAAGAATTCCCATAAAGCATGAAAAATGTGAAATGTCACAAGCACTACAATAAACTAATTGTAATACAAATGTACTACTATATAGTTGTGTATTTGTTTTGTTTTATTTTGTTTTTTGAGACAGAGTCTCGCTCTGTCACCCAGGCTAGAGTGCAATGGCGCGATCTCGGCTCACAGCAACCTCCACCTCCCAGATTCAAGCAATTCTCCTGCCTCAGCCTCCCGGGTAGCTGGGACTACAGGCGCACGCCACCACACCCAGCTAATTTTCATGCTTTTAGAAGAGATGGGGTTTCAACATGTTGGCCAGGCTGGTCTCAAACTCCTGACCTTGTGATCCACCTGCCTCGGCCTCCCAAAGTGCTGGGATTACAGCTGTGAGCCACTGCGCCCGGTCACAAATGTACTACATAGTTTAAAGAGTGGCTGGGTGGGTGGCTCATGCCTGTAATCCCAACATTCTGGGAGGCAGATGCAGGCAGCTCACCTGAGGTCAGGAGTTCGAGGCCAGCCTGACCAATATAATGAAACTCCGTTTCTACTAAAAATACAAAAATTAGCCAGGTGTGGTGGCATGCGCCTGTAATCCCAGCTGCTTGGGAGGCTGAGACAGGAGAATCGCTTGAACCCGGAAGGCAGAGGTTGCAGTGGGCTGAAATCATGCCATTGCACTCCAGCCTGGACAACAAGAGTGAAACTGTCTCAAAAAAAAAAAAAAAGAAGAATGTACATGTGTATCTATAAATCTACCACTTGTCAAAAACTTAAGGGGGGTCTCAGATCTTACCCTACTTGCAAGCTAACAAGTTAGCCTGTCACAGTTTTACGAATGTTGATGGAAAGCATGTGACTACCTGGCCTGAAATGAAGGGCAATTTATTACAGCAATGACAGTAGCCAGAATATAGCATTGGTATCAGTTTCCCAAGTGACTTTCCACAAGGCAAAGTGAGAAGAACCCATGCACACAGTGAGTTGCCTTACAGGAGAGTAACCCTGAGCTTAGAGAATCTGAACCATTAACCATTTTTTTTAACTAGGTCTCACTCTGTTGCCTATCCTAGTCTTGAACTCCACCTCATCCTATAGAGTAGCTGCGATTACAAGTGTGAGCCACCACACCCTGCTCCAAATCTTTTATAACGGATTGTGCCCTTGTCTCCTCCTTGTTTTGTAGAGAGACACCATTTCTATCTTCCAAGGCTGCCCACTACACGAACATCCTTAACGAGAGCCTAGGAGCAAAGGCAGTCAGGCAATGATCCCAGTATGTGCACAAACTCAAGAGACTAATGGAGAATTGTCTCCAGACTTTATTCAGCTTAAAAAGTGCTACATGATTCATACTTTAGTGCAGGTGCCTATTGCTCAGGCATTCTGAATATCTTGATTACAGAAATTACAAGACCTTAGAGGTTTTGTAAAAACTGAAGGAAAGCCGTGCACAGTGGCTCACGCCTGTAATCCCAGCACTTTGAGAGGCCGAGGCGAGTGGAAAACTTGAGCCCAGGAGTTCGAGACCAGCCTAGGCAACATAGCAAGACTTGCCTCTATTTTAAAACGAAAAAAAAAAAATTATTTTTTAAAATGGAAGGAAGTAACACTTGTAAAATCAGCACTGAGCCCCCACATCAGGCATTCGATGACAGGAAGCTGCTGTTATGACTGTTGTAGTTAGAAATACCATACGGTTGGCCGGGCACGGTGGCTCACGCCTGTAATCCCAGTACTTTGGGAGGCCGAGGCGGGAGGATCACGAGGTCAGGAGATCAAGACCATCCTGGCTAACACGGTGAAAGCCCTTCTCTACTAAAAATACAAAAAATTCGCCAGGCGTGGTGTCGGGCACCTGTAATCCCAGCTACTTGGGAGGCTGAGGTAGGAGAATCGTTTGAACCCGGGAGGCAGAGGTTGCAGGAGCCGAGATCGCGCCACTGCACTCCATCCTGGGTGACAGAGTGAGACTCCATCTCAAAGAAAAAAAAAAGAAAAAAGGAAAAAGAAATACTATACGGTTGAGATAAACACTGTCTTCATCAGAACAAGTCGAACAGCAGAACCGTAGAATCTGGATCCCTCCTCTTCTCCACC